>NW_026623584.1:0-301813 GCF_030028575.1 Malurus melanocephalus | reverse complement strand
AAAAAAAAAAAAAAAAGTTTCCTGGCAGCATGCACATAATTAGAAAGAAGGCTGGGAAAAGTAAGACTGGCCTGCTTTATAATGATGTGTTTACAGAAACTTGGAAAGCAAAGATATGCATTGGCTATCAAATAGAAACCAACGTTTGCTATTGGAACATTTGGGTCAGCTTTATATTAAGGAATATGGCACTGCAGAGCATGCATCTAAAAATAGGAGTAGACACAGTCAATGTTTCATTAGKCTTTGAGGTCAATAAACTGTTTTTCCCTGGTATTCTGTGGCTGTATTGAAGTGAAACCGTTAATCCTGTGAACAAACCTTATATTCCTGAAATTAATTTCATAMGATGTATTATATGTTGTCTAGAAAGTTTTATGTTCACTCACAAGTTTGTGTGCACAGAAATCCACTGACATTCTGGGGTGGGAATAGTTATGATGATGTTCTTTAAGAAAGCTCAACAGTTTCCAGACATCCAGAGTTGGCCTGTGATTCACAATGCATACCAGACATAAAAGGATTAAGATACAGAATTGATAACAAGAGGATGGGGGGAAAAAAGCCATAGAAAAAATTAAATGGCTCTCAGCATATGTCTGTTGATGGTATCTAAACCATTTCACTATGAAAATGGGGCAAATACTTATGAGAACACTTCGAGAGAGATTGTGTTGCATCCTGCATTTGGTCGGGAAACAAAACATGAAAGAGCTGTCTGTGAAATGATGTTCTTGTACTACTTTTCCTGGCCAGGAGGAGAAACCCTGTGGGAAAAGGTGGGGGCAGAGGGATAAGAGTTTGAATAAAATAAACTAGAAATGTGGGGTGGGAGGTATACAGAGGTTCTTGCAACTTTTGAAACACTTAAGGATATGCAAGTAGGAAAGATATTGTTGGAATTAGGAGCGTCTCATTTGGATAAAAATGTTTCTCTCAWCTTTGAGATAGAGAAACCTGATAATCACGAAGTCAGAATTTACCAAGTTATCACACACTGCAACCTGACATAGCAGTTTTCCTAAAATTGCAATGGCGGATATGTGGGAAAGGTTTGTTAGACTTTGGTGGATATACGCCACATAACTTTTCTTGCAGCTTTCTAAATCAAGAACATTTTTTTCAGTGAAAAACTCTTCTGAAAATTTGAAGAGTGTTTTAGCAAACAATTAAAAAGCACTGATGTAAAATAAATGTTTTTATGCTGTTATGCTTAATGAAATCTTAGAAAATTCTCTATTATTTTCAAAGTGTTCTTAAGTTTCTTTTTTATTTTCTTTTTGGTTTTTTTTACTGGCAAAGCTCATCTTGCCACTCATGCACAATTATTATGGGCCTATTGACTGGCCTGAGTCTACTGTTTTCTTTTTACTGTGTGATGATTGCAACATATAAAACTTTGCAAACTGTTTTCTAAAGTAATTACTGTATTTGCACAATTATAATTATTGTGAAGTGAGTATTGAGAGTTAAGGTTCCAGGTAACAGAAAGCAACTCACTCTCCTCTGCTTTGCACTGCAGAATTTTTTGAGCCTATGTGATGGTTGTGGAAGGCATGATCGTCCAACTGCTCCACAAACAGGAGCGTGATTGCAGTTTCATCATCCACTTTGTGGTCTGTGTGACTGCAGCAGCCATTTCTAATAGCTATGTTAGCTATGTTAGAACAGCATGCCTCCTTTTTTTGTTAGCACACAGTGGTAAATCTGATGAGTAATGTTCAGCTGTTGGGCTTTAGGCATTGGAAGACCAAGGAAGTGGTCTGGCTGGAATTGACCTGTGGGATACTTGTCAGCCCACTTATATGGAGAATTTCTTCTTTCTCTCCTCTGCAGAATTTCTTTCTGTTACCTAGTTTCAGAATAATCCATGAGAGACTTATGTTATTGAATTTACCTGGTTCTCAGCTGGGCAGAGTAAACCGATCTTACTTGTAAGATCATATATTTGATGGAAAGTATTGTAGTCTTCAAACAGCAACTTAATTTCTCTTCCMGTTCTACTTAAATTAGCTGCTTTGCAATTTTACTCATGCCAACATTCATGTGGATCCACGTGCCTGGGAGCAGAGTAGTCTGTCACAGTCAGTGTAATGTCATGTATGTAGGTTTTTGCTGTATGTATAGAATAATTTCCTGTAAATTATGAATATTTGTAGACACTACACTTGAAAGCTGTGAAGATAAAGACCTTTGGTTTTAAAAAGCTGAGGAGTTTCTCATCTGAAAATGTGTAGATAAGTGCATAGAGTGCAGTCCAAAGTTTTATGTTATTGTTATATGCTCTTTACCGTCTGAGAAAGGAGTCTTCAAGTATTTGGGAGTGTACTGAGCCTTTACTGATCTTCAAAGGGTTGGTAGCCCTAAGGTTTTGTTTTCCCTATAAAAATTTGAGGRTTATGTAAAACATATTAATTGACTGATATATTTTTGAGAACATAATGATTGACTTGAAATCTTTTCTCCTGGGAATATTATTTAATCAAAATATGCCTATGGAATTTTGTATTCATGTATCATCTTCCATCTTGGAAACATTACCACTTTCTTCACAGATAGCTTTTCAGTCCTGGCTTAAGTAATAAAGTTCCCTTTGGAGAGAAGCACCCACTCAATAATAACAATACTCAGCAATGATTTCATAGGAATACATGCATTTGGAAGAATCTGTAGAAAGTAGTTACTAACCAAATTTTAGTATGCCTAGAAGGCTAATTTTAATTTCCTACTCTGCAGAAGGTGAAGAGAAGAATCTTGTGACCACAAGTGTCAGAATTTACTGGAGCACTATAGATCATTTAACATTTTGGTATTCGTGTATTTAAAAAAATAATGATCATAGAAGGAGAACCAGTAATTAAGGCAATTCTGTATACATGTGTAGTCTACTTTCTGGATTAGCACACAAATAGAAAATTTAGGAAGTACTTTTCCTCCACATTTCTGTCTAGACACTTACATGGTCCTTTTCCCACCTGCTTGAAACATTCTAACCTTTGCCAAGGCAGGAAGTTTGTATTTCCTTTATTGAAGCAGAAAGTGATTGTAATTAGTGTATTGTGTATGGCACTCCCCAGCACTTCCCCCTTCCACAAAGGGAAGGAATTTTAAGATAAACAGCATTTATTGTTGGATAAATAAATAAATATAGTGGGCTCAATTTCTTGCTGGGCTTTTTCTACCTTATGCATCTTGTGAGGGGAGCCAAGAAGCAATTGAATCTGCTTTCCCTAGCTTTCACAGTGTGCATATCTCTCCAGTGATAAAAAWTGAGTAAGAAATCTTTGATTATCTTAGATTATCTTAAACCATTGTTTGGTAGAAGTTACTCATTCTTTCTAGTCCTTCCCAGGACATTCTTCTGAGCCTGGGAAATTATATTCATTTACATCACCATAATATGTTCCTGCTGAAATTTCTCCTTGAAATGGTCTCCTGATTTTGTTTGTTACAGTTTCAGAAGGTGGTGTACATTATATGATGTGCTAGTACATAACATAAGGAAAAGAAAAAACAATTCTTCTAATTATTCTTTTTGACAAACCAATCCTATATCACAGTTCACAGCAGTGTATTTCAAGCAGAAAACGGTAACATGGGGTTGAGTTCCTACCTCAGCCTTAAAAATATGGAAGAGTTATTTAATTGAAGAGTTGAATCTATGCATCAGGAGCATCTATACTGCATTGCCCAAGTATCCAAGTTTCAGTAAGTGTTCATATGATGTCACATCTCTTATTTGTTCTTCTGGGATTGTGTGAAGTAAAGGCTTTTTTAGAAAAAGACTAGCAGACATGATGTGTCAGCCAGCAGAAATGTACAGGAAAAGATTTTTTTGGTTTTCATTGGCAACATGGTTACATTTTTTTTCCAGGCTTAAATGTAAAAATAGATTACCACACAAAAAAACTGGTTTAGTGGTGTTAACATTTATACCAACCAAATAATCCCACTGAATTCACAGTAAAGACTGATACTTGTCTTGTATGCTACTGTACCTGAAGTCAACACAGAACCTGAGGTGTGCATRTAAAGAATTGGAAAATACTAAAGACTATTACAACATTAATATTTAGCTTTTACAGTCTCAAGTGGATTTGTTTCAATCTTTGCATTTACAAGAAAATGACTGAACTTAATTCTAAAGCAGGCAGCCAAGAAGGCCAATGACATCCTGGCCTGGATCAGMAATAATGTGGCCAGCAGGAGCAGGGAAGAGATTGTCCCCCTGTACTCAGCACTGCTGAGGCCACACCATGAGTGTTGCAGTCAGTTCTGGGCCACTCACTTTAAAAATRCCATTTTAGTGCTGGAACATGTTCAGAGAAGGGTAATAAGGCTCATGAAAGGGCTGGAGAACGTGACAGTGGGCTGAGGGATCTGGGGATGTTTAGCCTGGAGAAGAGGAGCCTCAGGGGGGAACTTCAGCGCTCTCTACAAATCCCTGAAATGAGGTTGTGTTGAGGTGGGGACTGGTCTCTTCTGCTACACCTGCAGTGAGGGGATCAGAGATAACAGCCTTAAGCTGAGAAGGGGGATATTCAGATTAGATGTCAGGAAAAAGAAATTATTTATATGGTTTAGTGGTTTAGAAGTTACAGTGGTAATGCTGGGTTCATGGTTGGACTTGATGATCTTAAAGGTCTCTTCCAAAATACTGAATTAAGATAAAGATTCAATCACCTGGATTTAATTTTTTAATTGCAAATTACAATTAATTCTTCTCCTGTGATGAAAACAGATATACATCAGAGAGCAAGAAATGCATGCAGGCAATATATGGTGGACTGGACAAACTTCATTAGGAGGTCCTGCCTGGGCTCTAGTGAATAGAAAAAGGGAATGGAATATTTCAATTTTTTTTGTACTTCTTCTGCTACAGATTCATTTAAAAAGTACAACCCCAGTTCTCCAGCCACAATGAATACAGAAATCTGCTTTAAATCAAGACCCACATGTGTTCCACCAACTTTTCTCAGGAGAGCCAAGCTGCTGGTTATAGGGCAAGCTTGAGCTGAGCTCCTATCCGTTTTTGCACCTTTTTCACAACTTGGAAGACTTACCCTTAAAAAAGCATCATTGTGTTTCTGTAGCTGGATTTCAAAGTATTTTTTAAATTTTACTTTATGGCTGAATTCATTCTTCTGAATAGTCTGAATCACAGTATGAAAGCACTCACTAGAAACATAAGTATTCCTTTCACTTCTATGTGCTATGGCTGTATGTACATCCAGAAGTGTGTAAAATGTTTTTAACTTCAAAGAACAGATTATGCAGAATTTTTTTAGGAGAGAAGACAATGCAAGTCTGTTTCTATGTGCACATGAATCTAATGGTGTGTGAATATATATATGTGTGTGTGTGTCCTTACAAATCTCTTTCTGACTTATGGGGATGATTTGTTTAAAGCGACTATTAAAGTGAAAAGCAATTTTAATACCCAGCTTTGGCTAGCAAGGAGATTCACCAAGGCAACACACAAAGTTTTGCAAAATGAAATGAGATTTTCCTTTCTCAGAAACCCAGTGGTGCTGTATTTCTTTTAGCCCACCTCTCTACTTATTTTGGCTCTGAAATATAAAGTCTTTCTTTGCAGTGTTTGAAGGTTTCAGGAGGGCAACCTGGTTTATGGTTATATTTTTGTTTTGACCCAAGATCTAGTGAAATGTTTAGTACAAGTGAGGTTTTGAGAATCCCAGAGGTGATCATAATACTTTGTGGATGGGGTATTAGCATGGAGCCTGTGTTTGTGTGTGATTCGTGTTTCCTATTAAAACTTTTAGGGAATTAAATGAAGGCCTGAGTTCYTTGGTACTGAGTTACTGCTGACGAGTCTGTTGCAAGATGATGCCGTTTATTTCTGTGCAAATCCAAGGTGCCTAAAACCACAGTTGCATAAACAATATTTAAAGGGAATATTGACATACACACCTACAAAGGTGTTGGTGCTTATCAACAAACGTCTTTCAGGTATTTTCGTGAAAAATGCCTGGGTTTTAGAAGTGTTCATCAGTATTGCTTAGCTGACTACCAGACTGTGTTTTTTTCTCTGTAAACTGCAGATTATTTTCTTTTCTACAACACACATGCTTCCTCCTCTGACATGGCCAAATCTTACYTTTTTTTTCTGTTTCTAATGCTACCTGATAATTTTCATACATCCATGGCAATTCTCACATGCATGAGTTCAATGTCCTTGCTAAATGTCCTTGTTTATTCTTTCACCGATAACATTTGTAGGCAATGCTTTCAGGCAGTAAATCGATTGCCATACTGCTTGGCCATGCTCCAGGAGAAAGTCTTGACTTCCTATAAATCTTGATATTTTGCTTATGTTTTTTTTTAAAATCTGGAGATCTGTAAATAATGTAAAAAAGAGAGACACCTCTTCTATCAGTGTCTGTAGGTATATGAAGTCCAATTTATAAAGTGAGACTATGGAAGTTCAAACTGTATTGAAAGTACATCATGTTGTCTTATGAGTCTCTAGGACATTATGTGTGGTTTCCATTCTTTTATCTTTAGTGACTTTTGGAGTTTCTGCTAAAGATTTCACAGTTATTAACTGTTTCATATGTTCTTAGGTGGTTCATCAAGAATTTCTGGGAGATGATTGCTTCCGTTTTTTGCTTAGTATTAGAATACCTAAGCTTCTTTCTTTTTTGYTTCTTTTCAACAAAGAGAAAAAAAAATTCCTATCGGTTGTGTTTCAGAAACTTACGCTTAGATGCTGCTTTTATAGATAGGCAACTGATTTAGATGACTGTTGCATGCACATTTTCCACACAGATGGAGAGAAAAAAAGGAGTGTCTGTTAAGATAAAATCAAAATGATATGCCTACATTTTCTAAAACAAAGGATGAACTTTCAGCTATCGACTCTGAGGTTACATCTATGATTGTCTCTAACCCATAAACCACAGCAACTTCAAGTCTTCCTGTTATTTCAGAAATAAAAATTATATACTTTTTCTAAACCTCTAGGTTCCCATGTCCCCCATCCTTTCAAAAGTTGGTGGTCATGTTGATGGATAGATATAAAGAGACAAGTAATATAAATTATGACATTTATCAGAATCACATTAAATACCCAGAAAAAGGAGCAGGAGGCCCAGAAATYGGGACCTTTGCCATGTTTCCCTTTCTCTCCTACCAATTATATGGCTGCCATCAGCAACCAGCTGCAAGCAGCACGTCAGCTCTCTCTGCAGCCCTAGCTGGGACATACTGCACCAATCTAGTCTTGATGTCAAAGGCACGTCATGTGGTGTGCGGACCAGCGCGTGGTGGAACCATTCCCAGGATGGCGAAGCTCAGCACTGACCACATGCATCACAGTTAGACCAAGATCAAGGACTTGATTTCAACTCTGAGGAATCTTTTAAGGAGGGAAGCAGTGCTTTTTGGAGCAGGAGCTGACATTTTAAAGGAGCATGGTTTTGTGGTTGCCTAAGCTTCAGCATATCCAGCTTGTCTGTGACATCTCACTGAAAGTTTTCTTCAACAAATGGTCCCAGGGATTCTGCAGGATCACGGAAGTATCAAGAAATTTAGACCTCAGAAACACATCGAAGTTGCAGATGTTCTGTTTGTTACAGGCTGCAGTAATAAATCAGGGTATTAATATACGAGCATAAATGTTGTAAATTAGTTTCAGGTTCTTTTGCTATGCAGATCTTGAGATGTAGTAAACCATTCCTGCACTTCTTAAACAGACCTAGTTATTATCTGTGCCATGGCTCTGTGTGGTGAAATGTTTGGTTCAGAAAAAGTATCAATATCTTTGATGTTAGATTTAACATGTTGTTTTACTAAAAGGCAATAAAATATCTGTGGTTGCATCCTCTTCTGGCTGCAGTTTGTTCCTTCTACAAGCTCCAGACAGGGTTGTTGCGTCCTCACTTTTAACAGTCTTTGAAACTGTTTTGTAACTTCGTAAAGTTAACATTCCTGTTGGGTAAAAACTTTGGACATTTTTTCTGGTAGATTGTAATTTGAAAAGAGGATTGACCTAGGGACAGGTAATTATAATAAATTACAAAAAATCTCTGTTGACCACCGAGGCTAATTGTTGGTTTGTAACTAAAACACARCACTCACATTATGTCCTTTTTTGGATTAAGAAGATAGATGTTTGTGCTTTAAGCATTACTGTCTACAAATGCAAGAGACAAGCCCTGTTTACTGAGTGAATTCTTGTAAGAATACTGAATTAGAGGAACTGTTTGCAATGYTAATATTTGAAGGAACATGCTCATTGATAAAGAGCAGAACAGAATAGAATTGGAATGCTTTTAAGCAGGAAGCCAATCTGCAGTAGATGAAAGCTGGGGAAGTTGAGTGAATTTGTATGAACATACAGAGCTCTGAGATGCCCAATACTTTTCCTAAGTAACTTATCTTTTCTCCAAAAAGATTTATAGTGTCTGCCAGAACTTCCAGTACTGGCTGAGCAAAATTGATTATGCAGAGTATGAGAGGATTGACCACAGTGAAACTGGGATGCTTGGGAGAGATTTATAAAACATGTGAATAGTCTCTTTTAAATTAATGGAAATGCCAGGGCCCCATATGAAGAGTGATACGAGACAGAAGCTGCTTGTCTGAGAGATTAAAATCTTTACAAATTCATAATTTAAATAATACTTACTGTGCTTCTGATTTATGGAAATTCTTTCTGTCATCATTGATGGTGTCTGTGATAGAGGTTGAATCAAGAAAACTTGCTGTCAAGCTTCCTGAGTTACTGATTTAATCTCTGTGGTTGATTTTTAAAATTATTCTCAAATGCTTCCTCTGTTTAATTTATTCAGATTCCTCAAAAGTTGTTTTATAGGCTGTTCTTTGTTTYACATGAATTTGAAAATGTCTTTGTGGAGAGTCTCTTGTAAAGGAAGTAAGATAGTAATATGATTCATTTTTCATTTAATTGCCCTTCATTTTGAAAATTTTAGGGTTTGCTAAAATCACTGACCACTGGGAAACTTTGTAGAATAATTCCAGCTAAGTAACTACAACATGCTGCATAAAGGACAGAAAAGACGTAGTGAAATGGTTTTTTGGGCGCTGGGGGACATGAAAAATATATTTTTCTGATTGAGAAGCAGTTTAATGCTTCAAGTTTCCCTTGGATGCTCTTGGATGTATCCATTCAGGTCTAAATTAATTGTTTTTCCTGTAAATTCGTGATTGTACCTAATATTCTTGTTATCTGTTATCAGGGCTTGCACTGCACAGAGTCCTGTCATRTGAGAATTGTATGATTGGCATGTTGTGTGGACAGAATCGTGTTAAACAAAACTCATGCTTTTGGTTTAATGAAATAATTTCAGGGCCTTTTTTTAGAAAATATTATTTGTTTTGCTATTATATGTTTTTGAATAATTATCTTTTTACTCAAATTCTCATTGAGATTCTAACTCTTGAGATCTATCTGTGGCATGTTAGGATTTTTTGCTCCCCGGTAAAATAAGGATTACATTTACTGTTGTTGATGAATTTACACACTGGCCTAAATACTAAAGATATGTAAGGCATTAGAAATAATAATATTGTACATCATATTCAGGCTAAGTCAGGCAATGGCTGGGAATAACACAAAGTTCTGAAAGTCTTTAGGAAGTGTCGGGTCTACTTAGTTGTGTTTCATTAAACTTTTTTGTTCCTGTTCTATAGTAAGGATGTACACCTAAACAGTTTGACAACTGTTGTGGTCGGAGTATTTTTCTGATATAATTCCACCTCTGGTGGAATTCCACCTCTGTAATTTCACCAGTCCAATGGCTTCCTTCAGCTCTAGTTTCATGTTTCCTAGGCTAAAACAGAGGGAAAAGCAACATTTCTAAACCGTAGGTGAAAAGTACTGCATGGAATTTGTACAAAATGTTGCTAAGGCAAAGTTAACTAAGTGAWAATWWGGTGGTATTGCAGGAGATACCTTCTAATTTATAAATTCATAGGCATTTTAAACTGTTATTCAACTTGTGTTTCTTCTGAGACTTTGTTGTGCGAACTCTCTCAAGATTTCATAGAAAAGACCTTTAATATCATTAAATCTAATCATTAACCCAGCACCACCACCATGTTCACCATAAAACCATGTCCTCAATGTTTTCTCTGATTCTAAAATGACACCGCAACACAGTAAAACAGTTGAAACCTAAAAGAGTTATAAGAAGTTATTTAGCAGGAACTCTGTAGTCCAATCATTAGGTTTTTGGGACGCTTCATTGTAGTAAGTTTCAATTAATTTTAGATAAATATAGATGCCATATTATTTTCAATTTTGTTTTGAGTTTAACATTCATCTGCTTTTCCTGATGTTTTCTGAAAATTAGGCATTAGTTGAAACCACTGATAAAATTTTAACAGACTTTAGAAAACAAACATTGGCTGGTGGTAATAATTCTAATATTGTTTCAGAAAAAAAGTAAACCTGATTATGGAGTAAGCAGCCAATTCACGGATCAACAAAAATGCACAAAGATGAAACTGGTGAAGTGAATATTGTTATTTATACATTTATCATTCATGTAATCAAGTCTGCAAAGCTACATGTCCTCATTTTTAGGCCTGTATTCTTGGTAAGAGTGAGTTAATGCACAAATACCCCTACCTGAAATCTTTAGATAGTTCTAACAGTGGAGGTGAAATTCTCTCCAATTATTCATTGGGCACACTAACCTGTTTGAAATTACTTTTCTCTTGTAAACTAAATTTTGGCTTTACCTCCATTAAAGACTTCATTAATTTTGGGGGCAATTGAATTAAAAATATGTATGTGAATTAAAACTTCAAGATCTTATTTGGTCATTGCCATTCAGAAGTAAACAGYAAAGTCATCCATAGAAGAGTGGATAGAAAAGTCCATTCTAAGCCTTCACGATTACCAAGTAAAGATGTGGCTTTGCAAACTCTGTCTTGGCAGCGTGATCTATCAGAGGTCCAGCTTTCAGATGCTTGTTCCTAGACAAGCACCACTTTTCTCTTGCACCAGAAAAACCACTGGGGTGGCTGCTCTTTAGTCTGAAGGAGTGAACAGACTCAAAATTTTAAAAATCCAAACAAACAAACAAAACAACCCATCATGCTAAACAAAGCCACAAAACAACCCCAACCAACAAAAAAACCCATAAATTTACCCCATTCTACATTGACTTTCATCTTTTTAATCACTTGTCCTTTCTGCTAGGATCCTGAGTTGTTGYGTCATCACAACTGGAAGGAAAAGGACAGGATTGGACATACAGAAATATTTAGAAGGGTGAGGGGATCAGAAAATTCATTATATCATAAGACCAGGTGGTTCCTAAATAAAAGCATTCACTGTGATATTCAGTGTACCCCACCTTACGTTTATTTTTTGCATACCTTTACTAGATTAGTATTTTCTTTACTGAGAATCACTGATGTAAACTTGGCAACAATTACTGTAAATTTTTTAAGATTGTTTGCTGCACAGCTGCAACTAAAAGCAGGAGAAGCCACTCAGTGAATTCCTCTCAAACTTTTCTGGAAAAAGCAGAGGACAAAATGACCTACCATGACTTTTTGTACTGTGGTAAATACATTTTTTATACATTGTTTATGTGTATCTGTGTGACAGTGCCTAAATAAATTAGGCTCTCAATAAAATTTCATGCCAGCAAAAATGGCATGCAGACTTGAAGCAAGTATTGGATTATTGCTCGGCAATTAGCACATTAGAAGTACAATAACTGTAATTTCTGTTTATGTTAATTATAACATGAACATAAATTTCTCTGGGCTCTTTTATTCATGTACTATGTGGATTTCTTTTCATCTCTCAATATATAACATAATAAAGATTAACAATCTCAGTAATGGATGAGAAAAATTGATTGCGAGGACTTGTCTTTTTCTCAGAGGAACCTTGTAGGTCCACTGGGTTTTGCTACACATACAATTTATTATCATTGTGTACAGACAAGAAGTCCTATTGTTTTTGGTGAAAAGCTCAACCTACTTGATGGCAGCATCTGTCTCTTAGTAAATAAATATCATATAATATTTTACAGTAATTAACTAATTTCTTCAAAATAATCTCATACTAMAGATGAGGGACCATGCTGACAGTACCTCAAAATAGGTTTTCTCTTTTTGAGGAATACAAAGAGTAAACAGCAAATGAAACTACGATAGTTGCTTGTATCTCCGTCCTATTTATATCTGCTGGATTAGGCCTCTGGTTTTAATTTGTTGGTTTTTAGAGGAATTCCTGACACTACAGAAGAAGCGTCATAGGAATCGGAACTTTTTCCTTTGCTTTTTACTGGAATTATGTACATTTTACACATCTTTACTTAGACGTTGTGCTCTCCTTGCTCTGTGGTTGGTGACATTTAAAAGGTGGTTTATACTAGGCAGTTTCTTTTCAATGTTGTACTGGGAGATCCCGCTCTGTGTTCTAGTCCTTTGYAGCTAACTGCTGGCCTTATATGATGATCCTCACTGAAGACTTTGTGGACACTTCTGAGTGTTTAAAGCAAGATGTTAAGTTGCAGAGAGGTTTCCTTTTAAGGAAAAGTGATGTAATGTCAGTGGAACACTGCCAACTTCTCTCTGCTCATTTTATTTATATTAGCTGCATACCAAAGAAAATGCTCCATAAAACATGAGTGCTCCTTCCTATATTTAGCCAAGCTAATATACTAAWACCAGGAGATTATATTTATATGCAATTGAAAGAACTATAAAAAGATTTGGGGACATCTTACAGTAACAAAAACAGGTAGAATTTGGGAAAAGTAAGATCTGCATGCTAGATTTGCATAAAAAGTCTCAAGGGTATTTTTTAACATTTATACTTGCAAGATGTGTGTTTCTTTGCTGAAAAATATTGCTTAACATTTTAATTTACTAGCTATTTTGATGATTGTTTAGGGAACATAAAGCACAAGGAAGTTAATTACAATGATCTGAACCTTTTTAGTCCAAGCAATGCATATGTCTCACTTTTTAACCAATTTTACCTATTCCAGTCTGAAATATTCACATTCATCTTTGTACAGAATAGAGTGAAATACTGTGGKTTTTTTTGGCAATGCTTAAAATCATTTTGGCATATCTTTGTTCATCACCTTCTCTGACTTTCTTTAGGACTACTTTTTAAATGAGTAAAGGAATCTCCTTTTAAATGAGTAGATTTTTTTCCCCCTGGCTTTTGTTCAACTCTTTGTTCAACAGCTGATGGTGTTGATAAATAATCACAAGATTTCTTCCTGACTCTAACAATGTTATTTCATAATGCTGTTAAACCATTTGACCTTTTCTATTAATTCCACTCCTACATGGTGACACTAGCTGGGTGTGGCAGTGTTGGAACTATGGATCCTCCCTGATACTAATTCCACCTAAAAGAATATTCCCCAACAAGAATAGCTGAGTACATTTGTTAACTGATAAATAAAAGCTGTCATACTAGTTAACTAATTCATAAAGTATATGAAAAAAGGTACTTTAATCAATTAAATGATAAGCCTAATGTGACTGTGAAACCATATGTGATGTATTATGAGTTCTTCAGTTGCCTCATGAGTTACTAAGTTGTAGGCAGGGGAAAGGATTTTGGATAGTGTTATTTTTATCTGCATTACTGAGAATGTGTTGAAGATTTTATGTGTTTTCTACTCAAATCTGAGTAGCCTGTCTTCATTTTGAACCCTGTGGTTTACTGGGATGACTTCTACCAACACTCTTTAAAAGAGTCTTCATACATTCTGACATTTAGCATCAAATTTACAGACTCTGAACTGCACTCAGGAGGTTTCACTGACTCTCTAGGAGGCTGTACTACTAGTTATGTAAGTAAAATGCCAAAGAAGAGTGATGAGAACATTTGCCTATGTATCTCCTTTTGACTGGAAGAATTAGAGCAGCATGACATCAAACTAAAGTGCTATAAGACCAGAAGAAAAAGGCAAATGATCTTTTAGTCATATCACAAACCAAGTGTTACTGTTTTACACATCTGGAGCTTGTTTTGGAAATACAAAGCTGTGTAATATATAGAAGATTTGAAAATGATTGCAAGATTCTGTTGTTATTTCCAAGTATGTAAATCTCTTCTCATTCATTCTGAATGATTCATTGGGGAAGTAGATCATGCTGCTAAAAATCATGAGAAAAAATTTTGAGTCAACCAAGGGTCGAAAAACATTTCCTGCAATTATGAGTTATGTGAAACTAGAACTGTTCCCTTACTGATTTCACTTAATTTCAAATGTAAGATTTTAAACATTAGACAAATTTAAACAGAACAGAAAATCTTGATTCATGTGATGCCATTTCTAGTATTATGCTCTTGAGGGCAAAACTTCTCCCTAGTGTAGAAGATCAGACATAACTAATACGTGAAGTATTGCCTGGACAGTGAACAGAAAGAATTACGTGCTATCAATTCTTGCGTAGCAAGTTTGTTTCCCCATTTTTTTAAACTAAGGCCTGATGAATTACTGACTATTTAAGTAACWTTAATACTGAAGTCTTGAAATTCATTTGGAAGACTGCAGTCTCTGAAGGTTTATAAAATGACCAAAAAATGGACAGCTTCAAACAACATTGCCTTTAGGGCGTGAGAATGTAATTATTGTAAGGACACATTTTAAGTAAGTCTGAGTGCATATACTTGTTACAGTTTTGGCATGAGAAAGAAGATGGCTGTAGGGGAATGTACTTGTTCTCCTCCAAACAAAAGTGCCAAGCAAAAAAGTCTTTCTGCAAATCTGGGTGCTTACTTTCCCTCATACATAGCACAGCTAGTTGGAGAACTTAAATGTTCTTGCCTGGTTTTGTACCTTTGTGATAGAAACAGCCATATGTTTAAATGCTTTCTGGTTCCTTTAGCTTTTTGGCTTTTTTAATTGTTCATTTTTCTGCAGTAAGTCATTATCACATTTTATATTATTTGTCTCATCAATTAGCTGACCTCAAATCATCCCAGTGGTTTTGTTATTGTGTACATTTTTGTTCAGTGCTGGGMTTGAGATTTCTACCAGAAACATAATAGAAACAGGACGATCCTTCAAGTGAGAAACAGGATCAATCTAATGTGTAAATTTTATTTGTGGCTATGGAGTAGCTTAAGTAAACTGGCCCAGAGRCACAAGGATTGTGCAGGTTCTAACACCTAGAATTATTTTCCTTGAATTTGCAGTAGAAAACTGTAGTAAATGAGGGTATTTTAGACCGGTGTTTTCCGGTGAATGAAGCCTGGCTTTCCAGAGAATGAAGCATGGCTTTCCAGKGAATGAAGMCTGGCTTTCCAGAGAATGAAGCATGGCTTTCTGGAGAAGCTAGGATATCTAGTGAAATGGAATGTAAAGTCATGAATTTTAGCATAGTGCACTCTAGGTAGGTCTTGTGAAACTCACAAGGGGTGGTGAAGATGTGCTGACCATGCAAGGGGAGAGGCAGGGAGACAGATAAGACAGACCAGCATGATACCATGATCTCAGTATGGCTGAGAGGAACAGAGGATCATGTGGAAACTCATAGCCCATACAGGAAGAACCATATGATCCCCACTGATGCTGACTTTAGTGCTACCAGCTTTGGTATTGTTGGTATCCCTCTGAAGTAACCTGCAAGTCCAAAATAACATATTTGATATGGAATTATTGGTTGTTTATCAAAGCAGAACCTGATTTTTCTATTTTTCTATCTCCACTGTTTTTAAGGTGAATACTTGGAGTCCAAGCTGTTGTGATACTTGTAGAGGTTTACACACAATTAGTGTTGGCTTCATTGTGAAAGACACGTATTGCTACTTTTACATCTTGTTAGCACTTACAGTGATGGAAACAAACCAAGGGATATTTTTCAATTTCTGTTTACCAACAGTGATTTACCAGTAGTTTCCAAATGTTATTTAAGTTCTATACTTATGTTATGCCAATTTGTACAAATAGTTACATACAAATGTTAAGTAGTTACAATTTGTATATAGAATCATGAAAGAAGTTTGGGTTGGTGGGGACATTAAARAACATCTAGTTCCAACCTTCCTCCTGAGGACAAGCAACACATGGGCAGGAATAAAGTGCACAACGCAATGTAAAAAGTGTACAACTCAATGTAAAAACCTTTTTCAATAGGGACAATAAGGACAAAACCAATTGCTGGTGGTCACGATAAACTGGGTGGACTTTACTGTAGAAATAGGTGAACTATTCTTCTTGTCATCCATTCTAGAATGTTCATTTTAACATAAATCTTAATAAATATGGAAAAATATAACTTGGGACCCTTAAATCAGTCAAGAGCTGTTTCTAATATTTCTCCGAGAGTGTCCAGGTGTATGAGTCATCAAAATAAAGAGTCCATAAAGAGAGAATCTTCCTTCATAATTGTCGGACAAAATGGTTTTAAGTTCTGAGAAATACACTTTGTAACCAGCTTTTTTACAAACTACTCTATGATCTGACTGAAGGAAAAAAAAAAAAAAAAAGGCATGTTGGTTTTGTCTGGGGGGTTTTTACTGCAAGGTAAAGGGGACGAGTGGAATTAATTGTCATCTGGAGGTGAGCTGTAGGCAATAAAGTAGGAAAATCTGTACTACAACATAGTAAAATTGCTGATTAGGATAGGTTCATACATTGTTTCTGTGTATGTAAATGTTTAAAGTAATACTCGAGTTACCCTATTTTTAATATATATTACACATCAATATGTTCTACTTTTTTACTTTTCTGCACATCAGTATGTTCTACTTCAAAAGTCTAAAGAAATCCTATAACAAAAATCCTGTAAATCAAATAAATTAATTTTCAGCATGTTTGTTTAGAAAAAAAGATGTGCTTGACTTACCAGAAGTTGGGACACACACAMAAAATATAAAGCCAGAACCTCTTGTGGTATACGCATTTACTTTTAAAAGCCTCCTAGACTGTATGGTGTGACTAGACACTTCCTGGTAGCTTATACATCTACATCTACATTAGCAAATAGGACACAGAAACATGGGTGGCTCCATAGAGTGCAGAAA
This sequence comes from Malurus melanocephalus, assembly GCF_030028575.1. Classification (NCBI taxonomy): domain Eukaryota; kingdom Metazoa; phylum Chordata; class Aves; order Passeriformes; family Maluridae; genus Malurus; species Malurus melanocephalus. The sequence continues at coordinate 284,808 of NW_026623584.1, read as the reverse complement.
TATACTGAGGGCATGATATCTACGCTAAACATTTCACAGTCAATGAGTCTGGTGTTTTGGTTTTTCAGTTTGGACTAGCTCTAGTCTGTTCCATGGTCTGAACAGTGGCTCAAGTTGGTTAGCTCATTTCACCTGATAGGAAAGCAATTATTTTCTTCAGAGGCTTCTCAAGGGTGCAAACTGGAGAAAAAGCAGTGGGAAACGGTTGGAAATTTGCTTTAAAAGCACATTTCTGACCCAAGCAAAAACCCAAATGCAGATATGTCCTTACTGTCCCCTTAGGAGAAGTGCYAGGTCCCTGTTTTTGACTAGTCAACATGCTGGTCACTATTTTATCCGGGAAAAAAAAAAGAAACATGCTCGTTCCTCTTGTTTTCTCTGTGTAAGAAGGTTGACTGCTTTCACTGAGAGCTAAGCAAGATTCAAAGCAGTTTTGGAGATGAAACCAGACATTCATTCTCATTGGCATGTATTTGTCATACAAGTATTTGTCCATAGCAAGTGTTTATCATTATGTGTTTAACTATATGATTCCATCTCTTTTTTTTATGTGATTAGACATCACTTAAGGTGCAGCTTAATTCAGAGAGGAAGTCCTTACTATATAAGTCTCCCATCCTCAAGGTTGTTTGCTATAGTAAGAAACAAATAGTACTTGAAGTGAATCATCTTTATGGAATGTATTTACACTCAAAAGTACAAAATAAATTATTTGCTTTGCCATTTATACATAAGGTATTCCATTTAAGATTTCTAAAAATATGTACTCAACATTTAGCTAGCAGTTTWAAAAAAAAATAAATTCATAATTTCATCACTATGTCTATTTATGAAGAAAATTCTATTTGAAATTACATGTTGCCATTGTAAGAAGCTAATTCAAGTTGTATGTTGGTGTCCAAATTTGTGTAACTTCAGGATATGTCGGGTTTTTTTGTGACAACAGGCAGTGTCTTTAAYACTGGTCAGGTCTGCTCAATTGTTCAGGGATATAATATAGTTTGACTATAACCAAGCAGGTTTCGACTGCAGTGGCTTCTGTGTACTGTAGGTGGGTTTTGCCTTTTCTTAGTAATCCTTTGAAAGGCTTAGGTTATTTTTGTTTTAACCAAGCAATAGGGAAATTATGTTTAGAATGCCCTTGTAATAAGCAGTAGCTCTTCATATCTGAGGGTGCTTTAGCAACATTTTGATATCCTAATTTTTCTTGTGTCTTTTATACATCAGGGAAGGTGCCTTTTAAAAGCAAAAGACAGAAAAATTCAACCTCCRAACTCATACCTCTGAAGTACATGTCTGGATAGATAAGCAGCGACAGGGCTCTGTAAACTATTTTATTTTGGGGTATATAATATCTTCTGCTCTATCAAGGCTAAGATATAATTTTGTTAGGACGATTGTAATGGCTGAATAAATGTTACAAACATTGTGAGCAATGCTGCAATGTTATTTTCAGTTTACAACACTCCTGAGAACCAGGCTGAAAGATTATGACTGTCTTTAGCAGTTGGTCTTACTTCCTGATGCTTCTTCTCCTTCCGTAAAAGTCAGTGTGTGTCGTTAGGAGAGGTTATTTTTGTGTGCACAGAAGGATTTCAGGAAAAATGGTATAGCACAGAGCCTTTATGGCATTAAGATGAGACTGACACCTGAAGTAAGTCTGTCATATTGTTGTAATGGAAGGGTCACAGAAGAATATAATTATTTCATATTAATACCAGCATTAATATGCATTTATTTCCTTTTCAACAGCTCCTTTTCATATGGTGGTTTGAGAATAGGATACCTCCACTGACTTTCAGCAGCATAAACTACTGCGGTGTCAGCTGGTAATGTCCCAGCTTGACATGAGGTCTGTTCAAAAGTCAGAACTGTTTATGAACACAGAATAGCTGATAAAATGGCCTAGAATTTAGATTCTAAAGCTATCTCATTTTCTTTGAGCATTTCTAAAACAGACTTGAAAGTTTAATTTTTCTAAAAACATATTAAGAACAACTGYTGTGCTCCCTTTAATGTCATGACATCCAGTAACTACTCCTTTTTCCCCYTTTTTAATAAAATATCCATTTTTCCTCACAAAAGTGTCTTATTTCAATGCTACCAAGCAGTCATCTTTAGATGTAACCCAAAGAACACATTTGATAGATACTGAAATATAAGGTCCAGTTTTAAGCCCTCTTTAACAGCTGTGGGATAGGCAAAAATTTAGCAACCCTCCACCCAACTTTGGTGGTCAGTGGTAGATGAAATGTGATGATTTATAGAGCATCTTGTTAATCAAATACATTAAATTTAAAATAAATATGTAAATAAAAAAGGACAACTGTTCATGTGTTTTTTTCCAGTGAGAAAATCTATTGTACTACATCTTTTTCTTTTGTTCACTTTTGGTTTTAGGCTAGTACTGTTTTTCATACTTTTGATTTTTGTTTTTTCTCCCCATATTTTCTCTGAATATACACACCAATCAGGAAAGAACATAACCTTCTGCATACTATAGCAAAATCAGAGGCAGAAGACCTGGTTTTCTGTTTGCAGGCCAGTTCATTCCTGCATTCTGAGTAATGATTTTTTACCCTTTAGGCCAATTGAGCTCTAGATTGGAAACTGTACTGTAATTAACRTCTCAGTACAAGTTACTGCTTAATAACATAATACTTTTGGATTTCTTTATCAGTAAAACCTGTTACCTGTGTAATATTTTAACTGTTATCCATGACTGGATAGCCTGTGCAYGAGTTGTACAACACAATTGAATTACCAAGCCAGACAGATTTTTGACTACCAGACCAGTTCTTATGATCTAACTCTACCAGAGATATGAAGTTTAGCCTTTTTGCTAAAGCTGGATCGTATCTGTATGACTTCTGGGAACAATGAATGTGCACAAGAGCACCATTTCCTCTCTTTCTGAACCCAAGCTAAATGTGTTATCTCACTGGTGCATGTTTTGAAAAATGCCCCTGCCGTGGTATTGAGGGGTAAAAAAATGGTTCCTKTCTCAAAAAGAATGGCTTGTGGTTGCTGAATACTGGCACTATCTCTACTGTTGGTTTCCTTAGCACAGAAATTATCTTGATGTGTTTGACAGATAATCAAACCAGAGTGGAAAACGGGCACAGGTACAAATGCCACTTTTTAGTATAGATAGAAAAGTTTTTTAACAGCCAAAYTGCAGCAGAACGCCCTAACAAGAGAGTTCACAAACAATGCAGATTGTTTATACTTCTCATCTGTGTGTATAAAGTTTCTTAGATGAAAAGTTAAGCTCAGCTTCACAGTGTACTCATAACACGCTCCCTGTGTTAATTCTGGTGCCATACTACTTTTCCTAGGAGTGTTAGCTTACAGTGCAAGTAATTATAAATGGTGCTGTGTATTAATCTGAAATATGGAAAATATTTGTTGTGAATCTGCATTTTCAAATTGTTAAGCTTTGAAGGGAAAGCAATAAATGTTTTGCAGCTGATGGAGATGGTTCCTACTTGTAGTTCCCCAGTTATTCAGGATGAAGTTTAAATTGTAATGATAACCTGCATCCTCCCTGTAATCTTAGTGCAGACAAAATGTACCTCTGAATATTGTCAGGCTGGAACTCAAACTGGTGCTGGTTTCTGTTGTTGTCATTCTCCCCATCCTGTCCCCTCCATCACCTGTCTCTCCTACACTTTTATTTTAATGGATAATTTCAGTCTTACCTAAGTATGAACCCTTGAAGCATTTGAAAGAGTTCACCCTTTTTTTTTTTTTTTTTTTTTGAAACCTAATGCTTGTCTAAATATATTTGTATTGATACAGCCTGAAGGCTGTCCATTTGTTGAATACATGGCAGTTTCTGTTAAAAGAGGCAACAATTATCCCTTTACTTCACATTCTTGCCTTGACATACATTTATGTTTTTAACAATTCTAAAATAAGCAAACATTTCTTCAGTGGATAGTTCAGTTGGAATTACTTTTGTATTCTGAGTATTTCTTTTCAGTACAGCTGTTAATTAATTCACTGGTAGATTAAGTTAGGTTTTGGCRTTTTTTTTCTTTCTTTTTTAAATCACTGATAAGTTTGGTGGAAAACCTTAAATTATATCAGGAATTTTGTCAAGAGTGGCATTSCAGATACCAGTGGTTACTGACTCATTTTGGGAAAGCTGGTATGTATATTTTAGTTTCTTAAATAGTAATTGTCAAAAGTAGTTAAGAAAATTACTAATTCTCAACATTAACATTTATATCAGTAAAATACAAATGTGCTTGTAGAAAGCAAATTAAATGCCTTTAAGAGCTACCTTAAGACCTACCTGACAGGTCTGTCTTGCCAGCTACTGGGAGCCACAGATGCAGGACCAGGTATCTGGTTGGGCTGCCCAGGAGCTAGAGAGATATAAATATATGTGATACAATCAAATTTTAATAAATTAACAAATTATGAAAAAAAATCTGGGATTTTATTGTATAAATAATTACATACAGGGATAAATTTATCTAAATGTATACATATAAAAATACATCTATACATAAATAGATGTTGACATGGAACTTAGTGAGAAGAGCCCCTGCCTTTTAATAAAGCATGATAGAGGCTGTTTCCCTTCTGGTAGAGCTCTGGCATTATTCTGAAGCAGTAGTATTGTGTTGGGAAGCTAGATCTTCATTGGAAGGTAGATTTCATGAGAGTGGTTGTTAACCCAAAATAAAAAGGCTGAGGTTTTCTGGTATTGTTTTTTAATCTTAATTTAGAAAAATAGCTCAAAACTTCTAAAGTTGTCCTTATTTCTGATTTTTTTTTTATTTAGAATATTCCTGTACTTTTATTTCAGCTGTATATTTTGTATATTGCTGTAGAACTGCACCATGTGTTTCTCAAAGAGCAGGTTGCTTGTAAGATTGTGATGGGGCCAGTCTGCTTTTGCTCAGAAATGACTTGAGACAGAAGTGAGCTCATTATTTCTCCATACCTGAGATGAATAGGACTCTTCCTTCCAAATAAAAATTGCTTTTCTTTTCTGCTTTACATTTGTTCCTTTTCTTTTATTAAGATCAGGAAGGATAAAACTGGGAATTTTTATAAGTTATAGAAAAAAAAAATCACTTAAACTTGGTTCTTTACCTGTGTTCATTTATTTCAATTTACTTTATATACTGTGTTRCAAAATACTAAGTTTCAATGCCTTTGCATATTTCATGATAGACACTAACTCGGTAGGGTTCATTTTGTGGATGAAGGCTTCAAGGCTTGAACAGCATTTCTCTACCTCTGGAGAACTTCCCCTTCCAAGAGTGGTAACTTGGATAGAAGGGCTTCCATATGAACTTCTGCGTTTAAAAGGTCCACAGAATTGATGATTAAACTGCAAATAGTAAGATACTTTCCCCAAGAAGGACATTGTCTCTCTAAATAAGTTTTGTAATGTGAGATAAAAGCAAAGCTGGTACATATCCGGATACTGGGAATATGTGAATGGGCCCAGGAGAGAACTTAAGTATGAAGGATTTATTGTATCCCTGAAAATGCCATCTGCTGTAATGTTCTCTGCAATCCAGTAGCCAGTTCTTGTTGAGACTTTGAGAGACGTACAACCACCTACCCATGACCCCTACTCAACTCCACTGTGTGCAGGCAGTTGGAGTTACAGTTCCTGATGGAGGTTGTTACCAGTTTAATTCTCAGTCATGGAGAGCTCTATTAATTTTCAAAACAATGTAATCCAAAGAGGCTATCAGGAAGAAAAAGCATTATGAAAATGGGATAAAAATAGAAACCAGCCTATTGTAATTTAAACCAAGTACATACCTCAAAACATAATTTCTCAAGTAGCTATTAAACTGTGGGGCATGTGTTGGCACCCATAGCTGCTCACCAAGAAACTTAATGTCTCGTGTCTCTAATCTAACCTTTAAACATTTGTTTTCAAATGTTTCTTGCGATCTCTTGGCTCTGAAAGTCATCACCTTACTGAGCGCCTTCTGAGTGCCCAATACAGATCCTGTGTATGAAGCTGCTCTTACAGCAATGTGTGTCAGAAGCCTCACCTCTATTGTAACTAAAGTCTGCTTTCATTGAAATGCTACTGCCTTACTGTTTTCATTTTTTAACTGTTTTAGCATACCTATTGGATCATCTGAAAATGTGTTTTAGTATCTTGGTTCTCGAGAATATCTGGTTCTGGAAAAACATCACAAACTCTAAAGCAGAACTTTTGAACACACTTATGTACTACTAGGCCTGGTTTTCAGTGAGTTGATGAAATTTATTAATATTCATTTTACCCTAGCTATGATATCTTTTAAATTATTTATCTTTACCATTTAATGATTGAATTTGCTAAAAAAATACTTTTAAATATTCATTCTTATATTGTTATAATTAATTATTTGGCAAAACCAAAATTTCCACATGAGAAAATAAGTTTATTCTCTATTGTTTAGACAAGCTTGATGTATTCCCCCAAAGCTTGTGTGCTCTTTAAAATTAGAAAACATACTTCAGCTAATTGGAAAGAGGATGTAATTACAATTAAACTAATTTTTCTTGTAATCTCATCCAAAACCTGAACTCTTTTAATACCCTTCTTTGTTTCCCTACTGGTAAGGGCCATATAGTGGGCTGATTCCTTTTATAATTTTGGCAGCTGGGCTCTCACTATCTTTGTCACAGCAATGTTATGGTTCAGGGCTTCCACCAGTTTTGGTGTCATTCCAAAGGAACGCTGGTGAATTGATTTTCTTTACTCTTCTTTTCCATCATGAAGCATCTCTAGGATACGTCTCCTCAAGAAAATAATAAGGCAGTGTCTGATGTTAAAAGGATAGCTCTGGGGCAGAGAACATTTCTTYGCAGACAAGGATTGTGTACTTCTAGAACAGCATGAAAATTTACTCCAAGATGGTCTTCGTGGTTTTTTGCCATGTGGAGTGATGTGATAATGGTTGTGTTTGCATGTTATTTTTCAAGCAGACAAGCACTTGATTTATATGGATTCTAAGCTGACCAAAAGTTGTTCAGCTGGAATCAGTGCTGTCCTGGGCTAATAAACCCTGATTTACAGGCACGCATATTCTGTGGTCTCAAGTCAAGCTTTGTGTGAGAGCAGAGCAACCTGKTTTTTGCCTGTCAGCCTTTTGGAGACATACCCTGAGAATGGTCTCTACTTCTGCCTGGCAGGGTCAGCAGCARTGCAGCAGCAGTGCTGCAGCATTGCACTTGCATTGCCAGGGCCATAAATGGGCATTTGTGGGATGCTGCTGGCCGGGCGCAGCGCCATGTGATTTGGCAAATGCAGATAAAAAGGTCTCAAGACATGGCACTCCTACTTGCTTTCAGCACATGTTGGATAAACACAGGAGTGTTGGAGACAGCTAAGTTTCTTCTATATTCAATACATCATTTACAATGCTAAATTTCCCACTTTGTTTTTTTACCTTAGTCTGTCTGTAATACATCAGAAAGAATTGAGGTGATTACGATGAAAACTAAAATAACTATTATTTAAAAATAATTTTATAGCTATTGGACAGTAGGTCTACAAATATTCCAGCTGAAGATGCAGAATAAGGTGAAAATAGTAATCTTACAGGGTTTTCTCTTCCAGTGAGAGGTGACCTGGACTGTTTCTGTCATCAGCTAAGAAAGTTGAATGATAATGAGAACTAAAATTGTGTTGTTTAAACCTTTTAAATAAAGGAGACTTAAGCAATTTCACAAAAAYAGAAGTTTCAGCCTGTGTCCTGTGGAGTGAAGACTTGAACTGATAGGGATTTAGTCTCKATTGTCAGCATTAAAAAATGAAATATAAAATTTACAAGTGAACTGTAACATTTTGATGTTCTTGTTGCTAATTTAATTAAAAAGAAAAAAATTAATCTCCTTTCAAGTGCTGCCATTTATATTGTTAGTGAAACATTGCTAGAATTGAACCATCTTTACAGCAACAATATAAAAATGCATCTGTTAAGTAACTGATTTTTCAATTTTCTGCCCTAAAAAAGCTTGCTCGCCTTTTTCTTATCTAAGCAATCTCGTTTGGCCTGAGATCATAAGCAGAATTATTGTCAGCAAGCATTTTCTGGGAAATGTAGATGGTTGGAATATCAACATTAATCTTCAAGCGGAAAATATGATGTTATTACCATTTCTAATTTTGTTGCTATCAACAAGAGTATATTGTTGTGCCAGAATCATACATTCATATGCCATGCATTAAGCAAACTGCTTCTAAAATTTCTGCTTAGATGACCTAAATTATATATAAACAATGACACACTTGTATACAATAAAGTATTTATATATTAAATATACAGAAAAGGTATATGTGCATATGCTGAAACTTCGTGGATACTGGAGTATTGAGATAAAGTTATGTTTTCCAGCTGAAAAATGACAATTTTTAAGCAAGTCAGTCTGATGATAAACCACACAGTTAATTTTGAGCTTAATGTCTTTCAAACAACTTTATTGAGATCAAAAAAAAAAAAAAGGCAGCATATGATATTTGCTTCACTGCTGAACATTTTGCTTTTGTCTTTTTCTTTCCTTTTTTTTCTTGATTATCAGTTTTGAGTGCTCCTGCATATTAATTTTTTTTGTCTCTATTCTTCTTCCAGTGAATTTCTGCATTTCTGAATTAAATTCTTACTTCCATTTGAGTTGATTGTATATAATGCCTCAGAACCACATTAAGTAKCTACTAAGATCTGTCTCAGGACCTACAGTTAAAAATACAACTGGGGATCAAAAATGGGTCTAAAAACCTGGGAAAGCTCACTTCATACTTCCCTAGGTTACAGATGTTTCTCAGAAATCATTGCTTATCTACAGATACATGGTTGGTTCTACCAGAGAAGCTGGTCCCAAGCACCTCATTAACAGTATGGCTGTAATTATGTCTGTCTGATTGGCCCACAGAGACTACAGCAAAAATTCAGCCGCGGCTGATGTTGTCACTGGCTAARTATTTCAGCCTTATAATTGAACAAAAAGGAGAAGAAACTAAAAGAARCCTTATTAAGGATTTCACTACTTTTACCTTTAATTCCATTATCTGGATTATTCCTCCTTTAAAATATCATAAGTGCTTCACATTGTCATATAATTTACTTTTTAAAAGAATTGATTATTCTGTTAAATTCTATTATGCATACCCCTTTTCCTTCATCCTGACAAAAAATGGGCCTTTGTAGCAATGTTTTAGGTCTGAAGAAATGGGGCTATACAACTTAAGTAAATATTTTGAACTTTCCCTGTCTTTTGATTTTCCTGGACCATAGATCACTGGAACTTTTACCTCCTCCCCAGCCAGCACTGTATGTCTGATCATCTTTTTGTCTATTTTTCCTTCCCACAGGGACCCCAAAAAAATACAGCAGCTGCAGAACCAAATTCGTCTGGAGCAAGAAAGTGGACAGTGGTATCATCACCAACAGCAACCTGATCATCAGCAGCACCCTCCCTCTTCTCCTTCCTTTCCTCCTCCCCCCTCCTTCCAGGAGCTTGAGTCCAGCCAGTCTGTTACCTCTCCTGTGCCAATGAGTATTCTTAACTCTCATACTTCCCCAACCATGCAGTCTTCTGGCTCCTTCAACTATGCTCGGCCTAAGCAGTTCATTGCTGCCCAGAACATCAGCCCTGCTTCTGGTTATGTGACTCCATCTTCTGGGTCATCTACATCTAGTCTTCCTTCTCCTATGTCTCCAACTGCTTCTCAGAAACAGTTTGGGAGAGTGCCAGTTCCTCCCTTCTCTCAGCAGTTTGCTCCAGAAGGGGAATATGCCTGGTCTCCTTCTTCTCCCTCCCCTCCGCCCCCACCTCCCCCTGTCTTTAGTCCAACAGCGACATATCCAGTGTGTGATTCCTTTCCACTTCCACCTCCTCCACCCCCTCCTCTTCCTTCACTTTCTTCACCTTCCCACAGCCTGTCTCCAACTCCAAGATTTCCTAATTCCAGCCAGTCTCCAGCAGCTTTTCTCAGCTCCATGCTGCCATCCCAGCCACCACCCATTTCTGTCAACGCATTAGGCCTCCCGAAAGGAGTGACGCCTCCGTAAGTATCAGCTGATGAGCTCCTTSGTGTACTGGAGATTCTAATGAAGATTGTTGCACTTGCTTCATTTACATTTTTCTAGGGTCCTTTGCTGTTAGCCGCTCTCTGAGASGGAGAGATGTGTGAATAAATTGCAAATGCTTTTGTGCTAGAGATGTGAGATGATAGTTTTCTAACCCTCACAGAAGTGACATTATGAAAGAGCCCTACAGTAGGAGCACAAAAGATGAGAAGCTAAAGCTTTAACCTTAGTTGAAGAAAATACAAAAGCAGCAGCAAAAGGTTCTGCAGGCCCAGAGCGGTAGAAGGAGATCAAAGAAAACCTTCTCATGGCTCCGTTTTYTTTAAAGTCACTTATTCAATGATATTTGCAGTTTGTCTTCCTATTACATCTGCAGGGAGAGAAATATCAAGAGAGTATCTTTCAAGAGAAGTCCCTATAGCTTTGTGATACTGAAAATACAAGGTATTAAAGTATACATCTGTTAACAAAGCGGTCGTCACAATTCATTGGCTTTGGCTGGAGATTTTGTTCTGAGGAAGTTTGGGAAAGTGTTTAGCAGGGGAATTTATAATGGCAGTGCATAAAAACAAACAGAATCCCTATCCCTGACAACTTTACATACTTATTTTCCCCTTTTGTCTTGTCTAAAGGCTAAAATAGTACTTTGGAGCATGTCAGCTCCCATCATAGATCAGTTTGTCTTTCCACTGGCACTAGACTCTCATTCCTTCCTTGGAGAACAAAGAGACATGCTGAAGAACAAAAATGAGAATAGCTGTATCCAAGGCTTATTTATAACTTTGTCCAGAAGTTTGTCTAAACATATCTACAGTATCTAGGTGACTTGCTCAGCTACATGCTGTTGCAGTGGGAACTTCTGTTATTTCAGTCCAAGGAAGAGAAGGAAGAAAGAGGACAGATATCAAAGTAATAAGTCATGTATATGCTTTAAACAGCATTTCTTTATCTTGATTTCTGTCATTATGGAGTCTGGCTATGAAACTTTTTTAGAAGAAAAATTATGAAATAGTGCAGTTTGCCCTTGCAGTCATAATAGCTGTGATTTTCTGTTTTACTGTGTCCTTTGCACTGAGTTTCATTGTTGATACTGAGCACTGAAAATTGCATTATTAATTTACTGACAGCTTGATTAGTAAGTACAACCCKCCAAAGCCTGTTATTACCCCTGATTTTCCAAGAAAAGGCTCTAGTCCAACTGTACAGTTCTGACAAGAACTGGCTTCCTTTTTGAGTTCACTTTTGTATGCTGTGAGGGTGATAGCAGCAGCTTGAGTCTCTGCTGTGTCCCTCTTTCCCTGGTATGCTGTGCTTATGGATACATGTTCTCACCTGAAGCATTAGCTGTGTTCTTCCTCCTTCCCTCTGATCTTTGGACAGAAAGACAACTCTGCAAAGATTTTTTCCCCCTTCCCCATGCTCCTCACTTCCCCAAGCAGAGCAGCCAGTCTGGCTGTGCACATGATGGTGTGTCTATCCATATTCCTCCCTCCCCCACCCCGACAAGACAGCAACCTCAGGGTCTGAGCTGAGGGTGAGGTAGTTGGCTGCTTTTCTGCATTCCCTCAGGAAATATAGTCCAGATGGGAGCTGGATCATGTTAACTATACTGAATGTATATGTTTATAATTTATGTGTGTATAGATATGTGTGTGTGTGTGTGTGTATACACAGTGAGCATTTGTCATCTGAATTATAACATTAAAACATGGTAAAATATGTACTGTGCAATGCAAAAAAAGCCATAATCTATTGCACTGTATCTTTGATACCAATTTTTCCCTGGCTTCAACTTTTTCGTGTAAGTTACTAATGTCTGGTGTGCCTTGCTGAGTAAAGCACAGTTTCTCATAATTCTCATACCCCTCCTGGGCAGTTCTTCCCCTGGTCTCCATTCAGCCCTCAGCTTTAGGTCTGCTTTGTGCTATAGTCTCAGTTCTTTTTTTGGCCACTTCCACTTCTTTTCTTCTTTTTCTTTTGCTTCATCCTCTTCAGTGCATTTATCTTTCCAATACATAGTTTCTGAGTTTCTCACAGCATTTCATCAGCTCAGCCTGTAGTCTTATTTTGCCATGATCTCCAACATCTATTGGTTGAAAATGATGATACTGTTCCCTGACTGTGTCTGTACAGACTGAGTGCAAGGAATAAATTGCAGCATTCAAAGTTTTGTTCAGCAGCTGAAATCCTAGTCAAGGTGTTTATCTTCAAAGACTCCATCATTACTAAGTCTTGGCACAACTACACATCTGCTTCTCAAAAGCAGAACTTGGTAGGCGTAATTCTTTTTTTTTTTTCAGTTTCATGCTGTGGTGGGARTAGAATAAGGGTGCAAAGTAATAAACATTGCAAGTGGAGGTAGTTATTTTTGGCAATGGTCAAAGGCAGCACCAGTAAAGTTCTCTGTGGCTGTGTACAAACCAACAGTCTTGGTTTCTCCTCATGAAGTCAAACCTTCCTTTCATCAGCTTTCTTTGGGCATTTCCTTCCCTGCATGCATCAAGACTCCTCTTGATGATTTTTGAACTGTTTTGGGAATCTTGAGGGGTCCCAGTTGACCAGAGGGTAGCTAATGTCCCAGTTTTTGAGAAGAGCAGGAAGGAAACTACAGGCCTGTCAGTCTCCTTTCAGTGCATGGTAGAATTATGGAGATTACCCTTGGAATTATTGAAAAACACCAGAAGGACAATGCAGTCATTGACCAACATGGCTTCATCAGGGGAAAGTCCTGTTTGAGCAGCTGAATTTCTGTTTATGACAAGGTAACCCACCTAGCTGGCCACAAGAAGCCTGTTCACGTAACCTCTTTGGATTTCAGTTAAGCTTTCTGTACTGCCTCTCATGGTGTCTTTCTGGAAAAATGTGCAGCATTCAGCTGTGATGGGTGAGCAACTGGCTCACATGTCAGGCACAAAGAATTACAGTAAATGGGGTTACATCAGGCGGGCAAACTGTCACTAGTGGGGTTCCAAATGGCTCAGCTGTAGGACCAGTGCTCTTCAAGGCCGGCATAAGTGACCTGGACACAGGATTCAAAGGAATACTAAGTTGAATACTAAATTGGAGCAACTCTCAACTACATCGAGGGTGAAGAGGCCCTACAGGGAGATATCTTGACAAATTGGAGGGCTGGGCAATCACCAACTGTATGAAGTTTAATGAAGGCAAGGGCCAGATTTTGCACCTGGGATGGGGCAACCCTGAGTCCAAGTCCAAGAGGATTGGGGAATGAGAGACTGGAGAGCAACCCTGTAGAAAGGSATTTGGGGTCCTCGTCAACAGAAAGTTGAACATGAGTCAGCAGTGTCCTGGCAGCCAGGAGGGCCACTCGTGTCCTGGGGGTCATCAGGGACAGCATCACCAGCTGGGCAAGGGAAGGGATTGTCCCACTCTGCTCTGACCTGGGGCGGCCTCACCTCGAGTGCTGGGGGCAGCTTTGGGCACCCCAATATAAAAAAAGACAATAAGCCATTAGAGTCAAGAGGAGGGCGATGAAAARTGTTGAAGAGCCTTGAGGTGAAGCCTTGTGAGGGGATGCTGAGGTTACTTGGTCTGTTCAGCCTGGAGAAAAGGAGACTGAGGGGAGACCTCACTGCAGTTACAGCTTCCTCATGAGGGGAGCAGAGGGRCCAGCACTGATCTCTTCTCTGTGGTGACCAGGGACAGGAGCCGAGGGAAGGGCCTGAAGTGTGTCAGGGGAGGTTTAGGTTGGATATCAAGAAAAGGTTCTTCACTCAGAGAGAGGGTGTTTGTGCACTGGAACAGGCTCCCCAGGAAAGTGGTCACAGCACCAAGCCTGACAGAGTTCAAGAGTGCTTGAACAATGCTCTCAAGCACATGGTGTGACTCCTAGGGTGTCCTGTGTTCCTTGTGGGTCCCTTCCAACTCAGGATATTTGATGAGTCTGTAAAAACACTTCCAACCTTTTCTTCAATTCCTATATTCTGTGGGCCCGTGAACAGAAAATACCATGCTAATATTTCAACATTTTGCTTGGTTTTCTACCCTGAGGCTCTGGAAGTGACTGAATTAGCTAAACTAGTTTGAACCAATGAATATTCTTTCGTTAAATTTGGATAGATTTGGAAAYGTTGCATTGGGAATTGTTTATTTGTTTGGAATGGAGCTTTTTGTGGTTTGGGTTTTTTTGTTTGTTTTTTTTTTAACAGCATGTGATCTTAGAGTCTTGTGTGTATGGGAATACCTCCTTGTGAATTTACAACATTTTATTTCGATATGTGAAACAACAGAAAACAGATTTGTGTCATTAGCACCTACCAATTCACCTTTAAATATTTTAAGGATGTATTTGCAACAATATGGTGAATGTTTCCTTTTAATAAATTATATCTCAATTTTCTAGTAAARTCCAGACATTTTGTAGTGATGAGCATTTTCAAGCTGTGGCCGTGACAGTGTTAGTTGAACAAGCTTTGGGAATAACCTTTTTTTTATTTATTGGGTAGACTTGGTAGACTCTGTGTCTTGTTGGAGCGTTGTGTTATTAAGCAGAAGAGATGTGCTGGTGGAAGTGCATAACTAAGTATTTAAGGGAATTATGAGGACTTGTCAGTAATTTCTGAGGTAAAACTTGGCTGGAGCAAGTTTGCTGGATACTGTTCTTAAAAATCTTAGTTCTCTCTTTAACTAAGGAAAACTCTAGGGTGGGTAGAGGATATCTTGTGTGCAAGTTGTCTTTGGGTTACAAAAGACTTGCAGGGAGCAGAGTCAGCATGACGAAAACACAGGACTGGGGGGTTTATTCACAGTTAAGTCTACAGAAGCTAGAAACTGATCCTCACTCTTCCCAGAAAAAAAAACTCAACATGTTGCATGTGAAGGAACAGAAATAAGTATATGTAAAAATTCTAGGCAAGCACATACATTGTATGTTTACATGAGCATTGTGAAAGCACAAATAATCCCATGAGAAGTACTTGATGGCTATTTAGTGAATTTTGATTTTTAAAAGTATAAAACCTGACACTAAAAGGTGTGAAATCATCTAACCTGGAGAAATGAGATTTCTTTCTATGTATAAAAATATATTATGCTAGCTATGCATATATCCTTTTGAAAGCAACTTTAAAAATTAATGATTTTCCTTAAAGCAGACCTTTTCTGAAAGTAGATATCTTCAGTAATACTACCTTAGTCAAAAACAGGAAAAATCTGACTGTACAGAATTGGTGAAAGAACATGAATATCAATTTACTACTTTCTGGAAAAGGATGGAAAATGGAAACTAAAGAATTATTTGAATGCAAGATWGTCTAAATTATCTTGCAAAATGTAATTAAATAAGCTGCTTTTATCRTTCTACACAGAATTTAACTGCTATCTCAATGACTTAGAATATTATCCAAATCTTAAAGGAGATTCTGTGGGCAGCATGAGAATAGCAATATCAGAAAGAGATTTGCACTTTTTTGCACTTRAGTCAGAGCTGCTGCTGGTCTTTTCTTGCTGCTGTTTACTGTGACTCGTTCATTGCATTCTTTTTCAAATGGAATTGAAACAAATATTTTAGTAATCATCCTGTTCCTTTAGTCAACTGGCAATGATGGTGACCATTCTGAGGAAAAATATACCTCTCTATGTTTTTAAACTTACAGCTTTCAACATTCTCCTAGCACAAATGCCAGCTTTCATTTTAGAGTAAACTGCACTGCTGTTCTGTGTAGATGGGACTTATTTTTAATGTTCCTGTTTCTGTAAGTTATGCCTGCCACAACTGTAAAAAATGGAGGTTAATTGGAGTATGATTGATGGGAAGATAGTGATAGGTAGGAGGAAGTACCTTGATTAAGAACTCCAGCATCAAACTGAGAGGAAAGGTCAGGGTGTTTCCTTGCTTCTGAGAGAGAGAGACTTCATCTGTCTTTGGTCCCTATCCAGTCATACCTGAAAGTATTCCTGGATCTCAGGAAAACATATCTAAAGACAAGTATTGCTGTAACTGGAAAAAATCCAGAAAATATCAGGGTTTGCATTCATTCTCAACCTCCAATTTTATTAAGCTGTTGCTCCCATCCATTAAACAATTTTTGTTCAATTTTTCTTGAAAATTTTCTTTCCCCATAGCTTGGATACTACTTGTGTCTGTTATATCAACACGAGGGATTATCTGTGATATTAGACCAATTCTTTTTGGTTGTGCTAAGAAATAGCTCATACTGGGGGCTTTGGTTTTGTGCAGTGTAACACYTTTTGATTAGGCACATGGACATGATTATCATAAAATACATATCCATGCTTGTTTTGGTCTGCAGATTTTTCTTTTCAGAGAATTTAATTTTATAACTTCTTYATTTTAAACAGCTCTGAATGTGACAAAGTATCTATGACTGTGAAAGTCAGGTACAATGCTTGATAGTTGTGGAGATCTTGACCAGTAACACTAGTTCAACAGGAACTGGTTAATATTTTGGACATATTACCTTTTCTCTGTCTAATGTAGCTTTTTCTTCACATGCTTCTGGCAGTCACCCGKTCTTTTCAGGATTTCAGGACTATGTGGATGTTGCCAGCCTTTTCCACATTCAGGAGCAAGTTGGTGCTTTACTTATTTCTTCTTGACCATCAGTTCTAGCATACTGCTGGTAACAATCAGAAATTTAGGTAAGATGACAGATTACAAAAACGGCATTTGGTTTTAATTTGGTATTGAAATATATGCACATCTTTTGMAAAGCAAATGGTGCTTATGTAGCTGTGGTAACCAGTGCAGCATGAGACAGATATCTTGCTCAGGAGTGGAAAGAGCTGAACAGGGGAATGAAAAAGTAATAATTCTTCTTTTAYTCAGTAAAATGCATTTTTAAACATAAGCTTTAGAGAAAAAATAATTGATGGTAGTCATGCAGTTCAAAGGCGAGTTGTACTCTTTTTTATCTCATCATTTAGAGGGATCAAACATGTTCATAAATATATATTATTCATGTCAGTCTCAACCCTATCCAATGCTGAGACATTATTTTTTCAACTAGTTTCAGAATGTTGGGTGATAGAAATAACTGAGCTTTTGGTACATTTGTTTCACTTACTGCAAAATATCCTTAGGTCAATTCCTCAGCCATTCCCTAAATTCAGATGCATGTATTATCTGTAACATCACATTACTGGACAGAGCTGAATGTCCTGGTCTCCACAGTATGTATGACAAAATCAGACTAAACCAATTTTATTATGCAGCTGCAGCTTCAAAGTTTGTGACCTGTTACAGAGCTTGTAGTAACTTTGCTCTTACAGTAGGTGAAAAATGTGTGAAGTGAGCAGGAATTAGCTGTGTTTTTGGAAGGCTTTCATTTTAAAGGAAAAAAATCAAGTTACTGTTCATTGCCTCAGTACCAGAGAATTAATTTGGATTTCTGTCAGACCAAGCCAGATTGGCTGCAAACAGGAATTTGTTCTTGGAAGGATAACAACAGCCAGCCTGTTGCCCTTGTTTACACTGTAAAAGGTACATAGGAAAAGAGGGAATTGCATCCAGCATGCCCTCTGTGTAATTAAAACATGAAAAGTACTGCTGGTTTGGCCTTCTTTCTAAACAAATGTCAGGGCAAATATTCAAAACTAAAGAGAGCCAAGCCGAGGCTGCAAAAATCTTTGCTGTCAAAAATCTCTGTGTGAATTAAGATGACAGTTTTGGCAATTTCACTGCACCCTTTCTGACCAAAAGAATTCAGACATTTGTGCTTTTATCTACGCCAGCAGGATCCAGGCTCCTGCTGACTTAGGTGATGCATATTTTAGGGGTGCTTAAAATCCCTACGAGTTGCAGCCTGCTTCTCAAGGCTTTTAGTTTCTCTGCACATTTCTGGTGGTGGTTCTGTGCTTGAGACTGAGACTGTCGATATCCTGAAATATGCCTTCTCCTGTTAGCTTAATGCAGCAAATTTGAAATTTGCATTGAGCAAAGAATGAACTTGCAAATACATAAATGAATTGGCAGATTTTTTGTTTGATATTATCCAAGAGAGAAGACAGAAAGAAAGCTCATGAGTCACTGAGGACACAAATCTTTGGAGCTAAATGCATCCAGATAAGGGCATGTAGGGATGGTGGAAAATATTTGGAAAAGCAGCTGAAGAAAGTTTGCTGCCAGGCTCTCTTGCCATGTAAACCATCACTCAGGCTGAAAGAATCTCTGCTTCGGACCATAGATTTACTAAAGTCCTTCTATTCATTATCATTGCTTTGTAGACATTTTGAGATTCATCCCAAGAATGAATGTCTTAAGAGTTAATTTGCTGTAGGGGTACATATGTATGCATATATATACACATATATACATATATTATATATTTGGACAGTTTTTAAAGTGAATATGTTTAGAGACGGTGATTCTGAAGAGGGGGTGGAAACAGAGCATCTGCAGGAARAGCTGCATCTCCTTATGCACCCCTTTCGGGTTTGTGTCCTAATTTAAAATAGCCCCAAAAGAGAAAGAGCTTTCTGAAAGTATTAGAAGAAATTGTAATCAGTGCTCATTTTTATAGTTAAATTTTTGAATCAACTGCTTCCTTGCTTAAATACTTAATTATAAACATAAATAAAGGGAAGATAAACTATTTTTCAGGCAAGTTGCCTTGACTAGGTCTTGCATGACACTTCCACAATGATTGTGCAACCCTCAGGATGATCTTACACAAAACCAAAGACCTGCCTCTCCTGTTAAAAGTCACCCAGGGATCCCCAAGCCATTGCTGTCATATTTGCATACTTGTTCTTAAATAAAATTCCTATGAAGTTTCCCTACATAACTTGCTCCAGGGTTTAAATGTCACTATTGTAGGGTGGAGAAAGAAGAGTTCTGCATTATTTATGTCTAAGCTAGGCCTGTTCTTCTTCAAGTTACTGAGGCTTACTATCCTTAATGGACATGGAGAATCATGAAGTACCAGCTATTTTCTGATGTCAACTATTGTCTGATTTCTGACATTTTGTTTGATTTGCCTATCTATCTTCATTCTGCTAATTTCCCAACAAAATAAA
Organism: Malurus melanocephalus; assembly: GCF_030028575.1. Lineage (NCBI taxonomy): Eukaryota > Metazoa > Chordata > Aves > Passeriformes > Maluridae > Malurus > Malurus melanocephalus. The sequence goes on along the minus strand of NW_026623584.1, from coordinate 265,750 downwards.
CAAGAGTCTTTGTGTGTGTGACACAGTTTGTCACAAAAACTATGTCTTTAAAACCATGTGGCAGTTTTCTTGTTCTAAAACTTTCCAGTTTGCTGATTTTTTTTTTTTTTTTTGAAGTGCAGTGGGAAAACTGGATTCAGTGTCTAACAGCAAGAAATAAAGGAAAACAGCTAAGTTTCGTATTTTATGCTGACACATCCTGGAATTATATTTCTTTCCCTTTTGAAATAATACTGTTGTTTTCCAAGTTTTAATCTCATAGATTCTCAAGATGCTTAACATATTGATGCTAATTTTCCATTAGCACAGCTATCATGCTTTGTGCATTTTCCYGAGTTTCATCATTAGCATATCTCTAGACAAATTATGAAGATTATTGTGACAGTTCTTACCTGCAAATTAATTGCAACCTCTACAAGCTCAGTGTTATCAGCCAATTTAAGAAATGTGTTTTTCTATTTCACTTTTCCTGTTGTTAAGGCCAAAATCCTAAATAYTATACTTAGTACACAGAGCCCTTTGAAAGACCTCAGCGGACTATATTTTTTCAGTTTGATAGAAAAAGAAGTCACTAGTCCTCTGAGTAGCTTTTTCAGACTGAATAGTTTTATGCACCCATATAATAGAAATTTCAGCCAGACTTTGCTCCCTGATTTACTAGAGAACTTACTGCAGCTCCTGAAGGCTAACTCAGAAACCATAAACTGAAGTCTGTCAAAGCTACTTCATGTTGCCTATCTGCATGTCTTTCAGCCTGACAGAGAGATAAACATGAGGTTTGATGTGATTCAATTTTCATTTTCTTGTTATCCTACATTGTTTAGAAATGGACTGTGATACTGTTTTCTTGTGTTTAGCATGGATATCGCACTTAGTAACCTGTGCTTCTCTTGGTACCCACTCCCCTGTGAAAAATGTGTGTATTTCCTTAGGGGGGTTTGTTTTCAGAGGTAATCAATAATGCTTCAGAAAACCTTTTGCTTGAGATCCCCTCCCAAGCAGCTCATCTTTCTTTTCGCACACTGTTGTGACTGACTTGGGTGGAATGTACGTTTCACCTTTTCAGCCTATTGAGTCCCAAACATTTTCTGGTAAAACTCTGTTCATCAAGCAAGTGTGAAATTTGTGAGAATGAGAAATGAAAGCTATTTCTTAATGTATCACTTTGAATTTTCAAGGGAGGATGTGTTGTTTCCATTAAAAGCTGGCACAGGGTAAAGCAAAAGGTGAAGCCAAACTTGAAATTTGCTGCCTTAAAGTTGGCCAATTTGTGGGTTTGGTTTGGGGATTTTGGTTTGTTTTTTTTTTGTTTTGTTTTGTTTAGTTTTTTTGGGTTTTGTTGTTGTCATTTGAGTTTTTAAATTTTTTTAGAGGGAAGTGTGTCTAAAAAATGATAAAATTTGGGTTCCATGGCAGTGCTGGACTAGAYGGTTTAAGGGCTGGGAGGTGAAGGGAACTGTCAGGCGAGAAACAGATGCCACCTGTACATTGGCCTTCCAGCAGTTGGCTGAGCCTTCCTGAGGGATGTTCCTTCTGACTCCCTTCTTCCTACCTTCTCCTGTTCATTTTCCTTCCATATCATCCTTTACATTTACTATACCAAATTTCTGGAGTTATTAAAGCACTTCTTTCTTGAAGAGACCTTATTCCTTCCTCCTAGCATTCTCGTGTCTCTCTGTAGATGGGATAGTTTTCCTGTCCCTTCCCCAAAACAGTGAGGAGGAGACTTGCTTTCTTATTTGTGACTGAGAAGACCCCAGCCAGAGGCTGAGGGAATTGTTCTACTTGGTGATCACCAGGTAACAGATGAGTATTTCTAGGACAAGGGATGTAGTTCTCCATCTCTTTGTGAATTTAGACAAATGTCCACCCTTCTGCTGTGATTTAATGTAAAAATGAAGTTCTTTTTACAAGAACTTCACTGTTTTCACATTTTATATTGACTTACAGCAATAGAATATGAAATGTTTTAGGAATGTTTCCAACCATTGTCTTCTCCATCTATTCACTTAATTCCTTTTTGGCTTTTGGCAGTATATGGGTATTTTTTCATTTCTTCTAAGGATAAAAATTACCATTTAAAGCACTTGCTGAATAATGAAGTTTTTCTAACCATGTACTAGAAACATAGACTTGAATAATATCCAAGAAAATTTGTTATCTCTGTATGATTCTTGTTTAGCATTTTGGTACTGGTAATTAAATTATTATGTTGTGTATTGGAAATAAATTTACCAGTTACATGCTAGTCTGATTTTTTTTTCCACCTCTGACATCTGAGTTTGTCTATTTATCTAATTCCATTCCATGTTTTCCATGTCATTCTCATGTAATGGGCTGAGCCCTATGTACTTGATGAAGGTATAAAAGCTCCATGAAGTAATATTGAACAAGTGTCAGTGTTTCAAACAATAATGTGTGAATTCACTGGAGAAATGGCGTGTGCTACAAGTCTCAAATGTGTTAGCAATGCTGATTTCTTCACAACTGTGTTAGAAACAGCTGATCTCCAGTAGAAACCACCTACACTGAGCATTTCCTGCAATAAAGCCATCATAACATTACTGAAAAGGGTTAAATATTAGGAAAAATAAGATTTCCTGTACCGTTTAAGAAAATGGGAGTGAGAGTTGCTGAAAGTGCAATCCTAACTTGTAGGCTGGTAAGAGGAATAAATTAGCCCTGTGAATGCAAACTCCTGAGTGGTTTTCCACTGGGAAATCTTGCTGCTGAAAACAGCTTTACAGGAATGGTTTTTCTTTTTGCTAGTGTAAACCAGACATTGTGAATGGCTCTACTTTGAGCAACAACCTTTGCATGTTGCCTTATGGGTATGTGTTCACAGAGATATGAAGAATAAACATGAAGTTGTGCAGTGTGTATTGCAAAGTCGTTACAAGGAATTAGTTAATTAATAACATAAGATATTAATATTTAACTGCCTTGTCTTACATCTTCCTGATCTTTCTTCATCTGGTACTTCTTAGGAACCTACTTTATCTTCCATCCCTACTTATCTAGACATCCCTACTTATCTAGCTTTCTCTTTCATGTTTCCTCTCCTTCTGCTTTATTGCCACTGCTCATCAGTTTCATCTCTGAGTGTATGGTGTTTACAGCCATTGCCAAGCAATCCTGAGGACTATTTTAACTAAAGCACAATTAAAGCATAGTTTCAGCTTTGTCCTTATACTAACCATTTAATCAGTGGTGTAAGTTACTAGGGACACCATGGTAAGAAAGATAACAGACCTTTAGTTTCAAAGACACAGTGTTTTCATTAATAGCAGTGATTCCAGATAAATTCCTAAATATGAATGACCTCAGAAAAGCTCATGATTTTTTTTGTACTGTTTTGCAGGGGATTTCCCAAGAAAACAGGCAGAACTGCTAGGATAGCATCAGATGAAGAAATTCAAGGTTCAAAAGATGCTGTAATTCAGGATCTGGAGAGAAAACTTCGCTTCAAAGAAGACCTTTTGAACAATGGGCAACCGGTACAAATACACCAAATACCCTGAGGAATGGGAGTGGGTGGGAGTGGACATCATTGGCAGTTTCTGAGATATGCTGCACAATAATTGTTGTAGATTGCTTTTTATGTGTTTATTATCTTTAATTGAATTTTCAAAACTGTGTTTCTAAAAGGAATGATAGTGTACATTTTGTTATATCATTCCTTCTCTTGTTTGACAGTTTTACTTGGATTTAACAAAGAAGTGGAGGTCTTAAAAATGGTGAATTTGCATAAGAAGCCTTCATAGTCTGTACCTCAAGGGCTTTTTGAGCCTCAAGGGCCATTTGCTTTGGACTGCTCATGACTGAGTAGATGAACATGCATAGCTCTCGTTCTGTCCAGGCTCATTCTACCTTGTGCTCAGCCACTGGACAATGCAGGAAGGAATAGGTGATAATTGGTCATCAGTTCATCATGAGAAAAAAACTCAGTAAGAATCAGGCATCATTAGATTCTGTGGCTGGGGGACTTCTTTTGACCAATAGAATTTTGACCAATGAAACAGAAATAACCTGTAGTACTCACAGATTCAAGAGTTAATGACCTGCATGAGGACGTCAGGAAATGAGGTAARATGAGCGTATCAGGCAACGGAAATGCACAGCCACCAAGATCTCCATTCATTTTTGTGCACTTTAGGATACACATAAAAGATAAAACACCAAATTCTTTCTGCTCAGTGTTGATGAGAAACAACTTTCCAAGAATTTTTTACAGTTATTAAGGCACTATCYTTGAAGCAGAAATTATTTTTAAGCTGAAAGTAATTTTAAAAATGTGAGCTGTCACCCCTCTTTTGTCAATAAAATGTTTTTAGAAGCATCCGAATACCTTGGGATGCCTTTTTGTYACTTTGAAAGGAAGCGTAATTTTCAGGATCATGCCCAGAAGTTAACTAACTTTGCTACCAGCTGTGAGCTGTGGACTGTGGTGGTGTAGTTCAAGAAAGCCTATTGAGTCAAACTGCTGGACTCRAGCTCTTAATAAGCTCAATGGAGTGAAGGAGGGAGGATGTTCAGAGTGACTGGTGCTTCTGTACTCACCTTTCTCCACTGACTGCACAGGCTTTGGCAGTTTTCTGTAGCAGTTAAGAAAAATCACTGCCATAGTGTATTAGTTCCTTTCTTTTTTTCCAAGGAGATGGGCTGAGACTGAGTGTCAATGCCTATTTTGGAAAGTGAGGGAGATGTYTGGCCTGGGCAAATGAATGGAATGTCCTGAGAATGCCCACATGGCCCAAGGTAAAAAAAATAAAAGGGACCAACTGTGATCAGATGATGTGGGAACTTGAACTAAAGAAACTCTGGTTTGGTGTTTGCCTTGAGGCTTTTGCCTTGTAGATTTCTGTCTTGGGTAAATTCTGAACGTGTAATTGTGCCTGTGGATGCTTGGAGTGATTGCAGTACAAATACAGGTGGAGAAAAGTTCAAGATTTTCTTAGACACTTGTAACCAAGACAGCATTGCCACCTAATTGTCATGGGTTTCAGCCTGCTGCAAGATGACATATTTTAAAAAAATAATTGAATGAGCTTTTTTAAAAATGCAAGCATGAAGTAGATGTAATGTTTACATCTTCCATTCTTGATTCATTTTTCTCTTTAAGTGAGGTATTTCACCATGAAATGAGTTTGTCTTCCATAAACTTGCAGGTTTTTTTCAATGTTGATTTGTAAGAAAGTGTCTGGAATGCATTCTTGAATGCAGAAAGAAAACTAATAATGAAATAATTGAATTATACATTAAGGTTTTCCTTTAACTCATTCCATCTTCTGAGTGTAAATTATCTCTTATAAGCTGTCTCCTCAATTTCCAAAAGAGTAAGAAGAAATAAAAATTTTAAACTCTTATAGAATACATTTTTCTATATTTTTGACAAAATATTCAAGTAGAGTAGAATCTCCTTATAATTTTTGGCAGAGTTTTCTGCCTTGTGGTTCTAATGTAAAAATTGAGCAGAATGACTAGGAGTAAGATTTGAGATGATTTCATACGCCCTCTTCTGATGGCCATGTTGATTTAAGCAGTTCCTATTGCTCATTCCTGCCCAAGTTCCTGGCCGGAGGATGGAAACAAATGGCAGARTCAGGGCAAGGGCTGCTTAAGCCAAAAGAGCCACTTGTAATACAAAAAAAATGCATTACAAACGGTGGTAGAAAATTTCTGTTAGAAACATATTGCTGCTCTCTTTTATTAATATTACTTTAAGCATTGCTGACTGCCTTCTGCTTTGTAGTTGGAGAAATAACTTTTTTTTCTTCTCCCTCTCCCCTCACCCCCTTCTTATTTTTTGTTCAGAGATTAACATATGAGGAAAAAATGGCTCGTCGATTGCTGGGAGCAGACAGTGCTGCAACTGTCTTCAATATACAGGAACCAGAAGAAGACCCTGCTATACAGGTACACATAACTCTACAATTTCATAGGAAATAATGCCTTTCAATTTTTCTTTTTTTACAGATTGTGATTGTCATTAAAATAAAGTCCTACATTAGGCAATAAATATAAACAAGATAGGATGGTTATTGATTACAGAAGTCATAATATATGTTATATATTAGTGAAGTAAACTGGAGGATCACATGCCTATTGTTCAGTTTTTCCATAAGGATGAGACTTCTCAAATGTCTGCTGTCTGCTTTGAACTCTTCAATGTATCCTGTTTGGTCCTGAACTTTAAGTCTCTCAAGGCAAAAACACTTCTACTATCTTGAAACCACCTTCTCTTTATTTGTGTAAAAGGCACTTTTTAAGTGCAGACCAAAACCACAACAGAAAGTCTTCTTGAAAGGCCAGGTACATGCTCTCCATTTTTCAGCTGCCAGCGTTGCTATTCAGAAATGTGTAGCATTCATTTGCTTATGGTGGCACACAAAGTACATTCCCCTGATAAAAACCCTGAGGAACTGTCATGGATATCTCTTGGTCTTCTTTCTGCCTCTTGATCTTTTTCTCTGCTCTTGCAGGAAGCTCGCTCTGTTGGTGCTTCTGTAGTGAGTCCTGTGGATATGCAAAAGGTTAACATTTTCACCTTTTTCTGTCTTGTTTTTTTGTCTTCTTTTTCTCTATCCCCTTCCCATTCTACTGTTCTTGGTTATTAAAAAGAGGTCATYTTGCATTAATAACTGGAGAATTGGGCTGCACTGTCTTCAGGATGTTCAAGTTGTTCTGGAGGCCTCACTGTGTTAGTGCAGGCAGTTTAACAGTAATCATGGTGTGCTCCACTGTCTTTGTGCTGTACTATTAACATACACTGATATGATACTAACTGTSTTGTGTACTTCATGGTTTATTTTTATGGTACACTTCAGGGAACAAAGACATTTTAAAACTATCTGCAATTTACAAGGTATTTCTCTGTTTTCCTATTTGTTGTCATTTTTGAGCATTATGATTAGTTCTGTAGCTGACCATAGAAACACAACACACAATTCTCAGAAYAGAGCAGTGACAGAGGATGGGGATGTGAAAAGACACTGCATGAGAGGCATGTTCTGTCTTAAATACAATTAGGGTCAGAGACAATGGACAAAGGTAATTTGAAAGAGTGTCTGAATTTCTSTTGACTGAGAAGAGCATTGACTATTTTTTTTTTCCTGCTTCTGAGCTATTTTACATCCTGACATTATCACTGTCATCACTAAGACTCCRAGCAGGAATTCTGTACTGCAAAGTAGATAGTTCAAGAAAGCAAATAACAGTGTATATCACAATAAATCACAGCAAATTCAAACAAGTGGTAGTGTTTTACACTTGATGAACCTTTCTGCTCTTTTTGCTATATTGTCAGTACTCTTACAATAAATTTTATTTTTAAGGAAGAAGGGATACTTTTGGCCACACAAAGGGAGCCATGACAACAGGAATAGGGGGAAACAACAATCATGGACTGCTGTTGCCATTTTCTCTTATTTTTTTCCTCATTTTTTACAGGCAACTGTAAACAAAATAATTTTATCCTTCTGGTTCAGCCTCTGGTACAGTTCTATGCAAATAGCAGATGTGAACCATATGGTCTCCTAGCCATCTGGAAACAAAACCCACCCTAAATCTGTCTGTACCCGCAAGGAAATATTAGTGTGTTTCTTTTGTCTTTATGAACTGCCTCAGAATACTCTTAGAGGCTTTTTTGAAAAATGGAAAGAAAGCAATCAATGACTTTCTTTCCTTTATAAATTAGATCTTAAGACAACACGAAATACAGTTTTTGCCTTATACCAGATGTCTCGATTGTTTCATAGGAAAGTTATTGGAGACATGGATTTTAGTGGTTTTCTTCAACAAGATACAGTTTCCTTTTATATGTAAAAACTTAATGGATTGTTAAAGATCAGAAAAATAAAAAAAAAAAACCAAACATTAGGAACATATCTTCCTGAGCAATGTGTTCAAGCTGGACACTAATATCTACCTCTCACTTGACAGGAATATAAAGTCTCCAGCTTTGAGCAAAGGTTGATCAGTGAAATTGAATACAGGCTGGAGAGATCTCCTGTGGAAGAATCAGATGACGAAGTGCAATATGGAGATGAACCTACTGATAACAGTATGTCACCATATTTTGAGATAAAGCTGAAGCACTACAAAATCTTTGAGGGAATGCCAGTCACATTTACATGCAAAGTGGCAGGAAATCCAAAGCCAAAGGTAAGAAAAAAGGATAAATGTTTCTAGAATTTCTCTGAAGAGTTCTGTGATGGTACTTTAGCATTAGGCTCTGGACTATATGGGCTATATCTTACAGGAACAGGAGACATTCACATTTGACAAGAAAGACTCCTATCTGGCATAAAATGCCAAATCTCTTTTGTCATAATTGGAGTTATTTAGTCAAAAATCTTACTATGAGGCTTCTGCTCTCAGTTACTCCCTCCTGAGAATTTTTTCTCAGTTATTTTACCTGGAAGTAATGCTTCTGTCATTTTCAGAGTTACCTCCAGGGTATATCTGTAGGACAGAATGCAGTGCAATGCTAGAAAGTCCCACATGAGCTGCCACAGGAGTCCCAAAAATCCCCCTCATCTTGCTAGCATGGGTAACTAGTTCAGGCATGGCAACATGCTGATGCAAAATATGTGTGTTCTAGTTCAGGAGCCAGCGTGGTATCTCTCATTCCTCAGCACTTACACACACTAATAAGACTAAATTTTACTGGAATTTAGAAGAAGGCATAAGAAAATAACACAAGCTTCCATATATCCCAACAGCAAAATGAGACATGATGGTGAGGTTTTAATGATGAACTTCTGAGGAAGGGTTGGGTTTGGGAAGCATTTCCTTGTAAGCAAATGTAAAAGTACCAGTTGTGTGATGTCAGTAGTCTGGAAGAATGCCTTCCTTGGGTAAGATTGCATGTAACCATTTCAAAACTTGCTTGGCAATCAATTGACTCACTATGCAGCAGGCAAAYAGCAGCAGCTTCTTCAGCTCCCTTGCCAAAGCCGGTGCCTTCCCCATGAGATCCTTGCAGCTCTTAGAGTGACCTCTCGTGGATAGGGGCTCTTGTCTTCTGAGACAAGATCAAAGATGCCCAACCTGTTGTATATGATCTTCACAGCAGCACTCAGATCCAAATCTCTCATCTAGTGTAAGTTTTACGGGTATTGAGGATTTTGTACAGAGATAAATACAAGTGACTTTACATGCCCAATGCTACATGTGTATGATAGTGTACAAACTGTTAATTGAAAAAAAAAAAAAACAAACAACTTTATCAGGTAGCAGAGAAAGAACAACAGAGAACAAGGGCTACATTTACATCAGCAAGTAGTGCAGACCAGAAGAAGCAAATCTGTGGAATGCAATATCCATCCCTGCACACATTTCAGAAGGTTTTACTCCAGGCTAGCTCTAATCTCATCCCACAGACTGAAGCAGATGCAGCATATTAGATGAGTTCTTGGAGCACATTTTCTGGCTTAGTTTCATCTGAAAGGAATCCAGTTCTGTGTTCCAAGAGCACAACATGATGTGAACCACTGCAAAGTAAGTGGGGTTGATCAGTATACTTATATCAGAAAAGTACTCCTGCTTTACCCTGAAGACACACACTGAGAAGATAAGCCCAGTCTGACTGAAACCAAATTTTCACGTCTAGCATGACTTCTGAGATGACCGTAGGTAAGAGTCTGTTGTGCTGAACAAGGGTGAAAGACAAATGGGTCTGTTGCTGGCAGAAATGCAGTGTGTGCAGAGATACTCCTTCTGCCTGAGGCTTATGACTAAGCTGCTAGATAACCTATTATGAGTCAGCCTTAGTCAACTTCACCATTCCCTAATTTCCACAGTTTCCAATTAAGGTGTAGTTTCTCTGTCTGATTTAAGACAGATGAAAGAGGATGTCTCCTTTCCCTCGCTGGGGCAATAAGGATTGCACAGCCAAGAAACCCCATTCTTAGTACTTCCCCCAAAGCTGCCTTTACAGAGGAGCATCTGATGTGAATGCGCTGTGACTCACARCCCCTGTTCTGTTTTCCTGCAGTGTCAAAGCAAGCACATTAAGAAGTGATTTGCTCTTGCACCTGGAACTGTGGGCCTTTGWTGCATTCACTGGAAGATGCCTTGTGTGATTTGTTAAGTTGCTTGGGATGGAACCAATATCAGTCCCCTTGTATGGCTACTTGTTAGCTGGGCTTTGCAAAGGCCAAGGCTCTATCTCCCCCTCATCTTCAGGGCATGCCCAGACAGCAATTGTGAAAASCTCAGTGGCTGAGGGCTGCCCTTTTGCTGTCATTTGTTGAAGCTGGAAGTGTTGCTCGTGAATATTTTTTTTTTACTTTGGCAGATGAAAAGCTGGAAATAATTTACTAACTCGAAGCTCCTCCCTTCTAAGTATTCTGTCAGGTCTGCCAGGGAATGGCTTAGGGAAGGACTGTAGTGTTTCTAAAATCTGGCATTCATTACAAGGGATTTTTCTAAGCAGGGTTATTGGCTTGATTATTTTTTCCCCTGAACTCGCCATGTAAATTGAATACTGATGTGAAAATTCCATCTTCATATATATGACCTTTTAAATCTGAGTCTACTTTTCGTTACAACCTTTGGTGTMATGTAAAACTATTTTCTCATCAAAATGAGAAACCTATGGTGCTACAGGAGGGACTATGGAATACCTCTTTTTACGGGATCATTGCTCTTCAGAATTAGGGCAACGCCATGCAAGAGGTTAATTGAGACACAAATGTTGCATAAATCTCATACTGCTCACTCTTCAAATGGCTGAATATAATTCTTGGTGATTAAAAATGACTGTGCTGCCCAAGATCACACCCCCCTTTGTACTATGTATCCCATTGTATTGCTAGTCACTACGCACTGGTTTCTGAAAATCTGGTGCAAATAGAAGCAATCCAGATCCAGTGTTCAGTGCTTACATAGTTTAATGGTACATTTATTAAAATTATTCTAGAAAGAAAATACTCTACTGCAAGGGCCTTTGTCTCCTGCAGTGGTAGTGTTTTACTTATTAACTCCATGTCAGATAAAGGTAATATTAAGAATTTACTGCTCATATGGGATGCCAGTGTTTTTAAACTTAGTCGAAATAAGTATTGGACAACATAGGCATGATGTTTGGATAGCTGGTTCAGTTAATATTTGTGTGTATTTCCATGCATGTCTCCTGATATTTCTGATAAGTGTAGTGTTATTTAATAGTTACTACTTAATGCAGTAGATTTCCAAGCAACATTATGACACATGTAAAGCATGCAAGTTCAAACTCATTTTTTTTTGCAGCTCTGTTGTTTTAGCACCCATTAGCATGTGTATATAAGTGATCAAATATCTCTTGCATCTCCAGTAAGTGCTCTGTCAGCAGACAAGAAGACATGACTAATCTTTTGTTAGGACCACAGAGTCTCTGCAAGGCTGCTGACAGACAAAATGGGAAACAAGTATAACCAGCTATTGAGGAAATGAAATCATTTCAACTTACGCATGATGCTTGTTAGTTATAAAAATCATACACAGTAATAAATTTATTGTGAAAATTTACATTCATTTTCTCAAAAAAAAATCTCCCATTTTTTGTGAAATTCAAAAGTATATCCTTATTTTTCCCCCCAAGTGAGTGAATTGCAAGTTTCAATATGTTGACACATATGAAGAAACCAGCAGATTAAACCCTAACAGGAATGGAATAATGCTTTGCTTCATCACTTCATTTTCTAACTAGAGAGCCATCACTCTTTCCTCACTCATAAGACCTAAATTTGCACTTCAAGAATGAGACTGAGCAAAATGTGTGTGTTTCCCTCACGCTAAATAGTCCCMGCAGGACCAGCACAAATACATTGTACTTTGTATGAGCTGACCTCATAAAAATGGCATAGGTATCTGCACAAGTGTTTGAAATTCTGAACACAACTGATGTCATGGTGCAGTACACATTTCAGAAATGACAAGTAAATAATGTCCTACTTAAATATGGGTTTGGGCAGCTGAGTACAGCCTTCCTAGTATAACATTTTTCAGATATCCCTGTGTGTGTGTTCATGCATACACAACATTTACTTTTGATTCCAGCAGATAGAAGTTTGAGATTTTACATTATTATAATAATATTTTTTTTCAAATCCTGAAATCCAGGTCAATTTTTTCCCTTCAATTTGAGGCACTAAAAATAYACATTTTTTCTGTAATTCATGGATTACTATAAGATATTATCCTGCATACATCATTTCTTTGGCTCACTGAAAGTATATCTTGGGTCAGCCAGAGAACAAAATTATGTATCAAAAGTACTGGAAAAGACCTCTGTTGGATAGCTAATGTAACTGCTCAGTGCAGCTTGGAGCTGTGCTGGCGTTGGCATGCAGTCATTAACGGATGTCAGTGTGCTGGTTTGCTTTGAAGCATTTCCTATTACTTTGCAAAGCTGTCCACTGGCGTAGCTGGCCTGTCACACCAGGGTGACACTGTTAGTTTCAATCATGTCTTTACGCTGAGTTGGCCCCTCCACACATTGAGCTGCTCACTGCCAGCGGGAGCAGCTCTATCCCCTCTGGCATTTTGGTCCAGTCCAGTCAGCGTAATGGATATGGGACAAAACGGTGTTTCAACAATGAGATCATTGCTTCTATTTTATTCATTATTGAATTAATTAAGCCTATCATTATCTGGGTTTATGTTTTTATTTTCTGAAAAGAGAGCAATAGCATCCTTAAGTTCTTTCTGCAACCTCTTCAGATTTAAGCAAAATAAATATAAAATTAGCAATCTTCTCTGAAATAGAACTTTTCTTTGTAATGACATTTAATTTCAGTTCTTGAAATGTTCAGCCCTTATGCACTTGTACATTTTGTTGGAAAATGTTCAGGCTGTTCTTTCTCTTTGGTCCTCAGATAAACTCGTAACTGTTAGTGAAAGTGGCTCATGGAATGAGGAGTTGATTAAAGTGGTTTTCTTTTAATGTTTACCAGTGTTTTTCAGCAGTTAAGATTTGCTAGTGCTATTAATTGAGAAATTATGACAATGAGCACCCACCTCTTACCAGCTGTACCTTGTTTTTTCCTGCAGATTTATTGGTTTAAAGATGGGAAGCAAATTTCTAAACGAAGCGATCACTACCGAATTCAAAGAGAACTTGATGGAACTTGCTCACTGCATACTGCAGCCTCCACCCTGGATGATGATGGGAATTACACTATTATGGCTGCTAACCCACAGGTAAATGAAGGTTTGGCTCCAGAGCAAACATCCTTCTGGACATAAATCTTCAGAAAACTATCTCATCTCACATATGCACAATTTAATTAAATTATGAAGTCACKGTAAAGTATGCAAGTTAGATTTCTGTTTTCATCTTGCATCAGTAGGGTGGGACCTTTCTATCTCCAAGGGATTAGCAACTCAACAGCAGTTTTTTTCCTATGGTTTGAGGTTTCAAGGGGGAGGGGAGTCAGTTTTAATTACTCTTCCACTAGTTGTTTCAGCTGATAACATCTCAGTATTCTAACTGAGCATGGAGAGCACATTTATATAAAAGGAGAAAAAAATCCAGTTTACCAGCAGAAGTAACMGAGTCCAGTGATTTGATTTTCTTTTGTTGATGCTACTCACTGACTGAGGCCAATTTTTTGAAATGAATGGGAGTACATCACACCTTGACATGCTTACATTAGGCAGATTGCTAGTCTATAAGGTTAAAAAAAAAAAACTAGCTCTGTTATGTGGCAGAATGGTGTCCTGTGTTGATCTTATACAGTGTTTTTCCGAAACACAGAGTATTAGTGGTTTAGCATTGTCRTTTGCTCTTTGCAGATTCAATAGAAGAGCTGAGGTACACAGCACATACCCACCAGTTCATTAGACACAGCTAAACTTACAGATCACTTACCCTGTTCAAGTAGCTTTTTCAATCCTCTTTTCCTACACTACAGCAAATTGAGGGGAAAGAGTTGCATGTGAGAAACTGAAGCAGTAACATAACTTCTGGGATGTAATGAATTATTTTCTTCTGTAGTGCCAAATATCTTGCCAAGATTAGGCCTGCAAGCAGAATCACACTGTAGAACAACAAACTGTATCACTGAGACAGAGTTTAATCTAAGCTGGAGTGTTGTGCTCTGTTATTCACGTTGCTAAGTTACTTAGCACGACACTGCCCTTTCGGTCTCACTCTTTAACTTGTCAGTCCCGCTCATACTGCAGAGGTCTTGTGAATATAAGGGGTTGTACACATGGCCAACACACAGAGAACAGCTTTTAGTAGATTCTACAAACTGCAGTGCTTAAATATAGGTAGTTCGGTTATTATTTCTACATATATAAGTAAGAGAAATAGTAATGAAATAGCACAAACCCATGGACTTGTTCAAGCTGAGAGTTTTTACACATAGATGGMATTGTTACAATACTTGGTACCATTTAAATTGTAACAATTCACAACAGGTTTAAAAGTATATACATGCTCAATGCAAGAAGTGGCTCCTGGTCATCTTCATCCAAGTGTCATCCTAGTGCATGCACAGAGTTTCACTGTGTACTGTTACTGTGTAATCTGGAGTCTTGGAGAACTTGGTGAACAAACTGTCTTTGTTTCTGGGCACTGTACTCTGTCCCTGAATATTTACAGCCCACTTTTGAGCATTAGTTGTCCTGCATAATGCTCATTCAATGACACAAGTGACCCAGGTTACCAGTTCTGGTCATTGATGGCACTACTTTGTTAGTGGGGTTTTGGATGTACTAAAATGAGCTAGGTTTGTGAGGTTCCCAGCTTGGAGCTTGAAAAAGCAGCTTTGTTAAATGACAAAATTCTGCATTTGTGCTTTTTCCCCCCTCTTTGGAGAAGAACCAGAAGCATCTTCCTCTGGCTCCCTAAACAAAACATCTGCGTTTCACCAAGCCCATTCTAATCTTTTTTTTTTTTTTAATAGTGTAATTCCCAGGCAAACATACTTATCTCTTCTACTATTTGCTTGCTTTTACTATGCATTTAACAGTACAATGGAGGCAAAGAAGGGCTGTGAGTTAATATACTAGCTTTCCATACTCAAAGATCTAGATTCTAATACTTTTAAGTCATCTTGAGTGGAAATAATTTTGGCAAAGCCTTCTCAATTCTAATGGAAAGTTGTCCACATCTCAAAGCTATCACAAACTTAGACAAATTTGGCAACCTTTCCTTAAAAAAGGGCACTACTTCAATATAAGGGAGCTCACATAAGAACTCTGATAGACTTGTAGATATTTGCTAGGCTGTTGCTGTGTTTTGGTCATTGCTATTGGAATCACCAAACTCTGAAGCAAAAGGCATGCTTTCAGCTGATAGAAATTGGTTTTATTAAAGCAAAGGATTCAGTTCATTAAAGCTCTGCCAATTCATGCCATCACATGACCGGGCCTAATACAATAGGATTTACGTGTGTAAAATGCCTTGTTGACAGACTCTGGAGATTGTCCATGGTAGTTAATAAGGCCAGCCCTATTGCCCACTACATAAAGTGCAGTGAGCTGGAATTAAAGTTCTGACACACCACTGGGGTTTGTTGTAAAATTTGCCATAGAAGTTAATCCAAAGCAAATGGACCCTGGGCCTAGACAAACACAAAGCCTGGCCTGGTTAAGGCCTTTAGTTACAGGTCACATCCCTTAACTGAGCTCCTTCCATAWGCTGTATGGCTCATGTTGAGTTCTTATTTTCACCTTCTTTCTTTTTATCCCTGCTTCTTTGCACTACACACCCACATCCTCAGGCTGGAGTTCCCTTGATTTCTAGGACATCTTCTCATTAATTCCTTTCCAATCATTGCTTCCTTCCTCTTCATCCTGTAACTTYTCCAAATTCTTTGGCTTCCTGCTTAACCTTCCCTATCCAAATTCCTTATTGCCCTTTTGTGTTTCCATTTGTGACACCATCATGTATTGAGATATGCAGAAATGATCCCAAAATATGTGTATTCATCACCTGCCAGAAAAATATTAATATGTAGTGGTGCCCAAAATAGAAATTCATTTGTTCCAGATGTCTTTAATAGTCTTGTAACAAGAAGGGGAAAAAAAAGCTTTTACATAAGGAACTGCTGTGGGTCTTTCACAATGGCTTATTTTAATGCAAGGATTTTTCTTGCAGACTAAATGGGTCATGGGAATAGAAGTGGGACACAGATTCTAACAGTCTAGAAGTAACACAAAAGTTGTTGCTATTTGAAGACTGCTTGTGAGCCCAGTGAAACTGTTTTTTGATGGGTTTTGGATAGTTCCTAAAGAACTGCTATTTGCAACCCTGCAATTACTGTGATAAAAATACTTGTCACTTTTATGCTGACAGACCCGAGTGTGGAGCTCACAGCTTAGAGCTGAAATATGCTGCAAAGCTGATGTGGATGTGGCTTTACTGCTRCTGGCCCAGGGGGCAGAGCTGTTATTTATTAGGACCACCAGATGCTTTTACTCCTTACAAGGTGAATTCCACAGAGCCCTGAATGCCAGCAGGTCTGGCTCCAAGTAGTCCCATCCCAAATCCACTATGATTAGTGCTTGTGGTGGACAACCTGTCAGTAAAAGAAAAAAGAGGACCAAATCCACCAGAACCATGTTTTATTTGTCATTCATTGAAAATAAGTTGGCTATCACCAGTGTCTGTCAGTGCAGCTGAGCTTTTCAGTACAATTCCTCAAACCAGGCTCACTCTGCAGAGGGGACCTGTTAAGTACTTGTCAAATTGTTTTGGTTTTTACATTGATGGGGTTTTTTTTGAGCTGTGGSCACACCAGATCAAGTAGATCAATCCACTTTGAGGGCAGCACCCTGTTGTTAACTGCCAACAATCACCATGGGCCATTTCCAGGACCTTGAACTCGTCCTTTTACCCACTTGCCATACACAGGGAAACCTTTCACAATAATAACAGTCAAAAAGGACTTGATTGCCAGTGGTACTCACAATCTTTTTAAAAAAAAACATGAATGTATTATGGTCACAGTCATTCCAGTCTGTTCCATGTTAGATCGGAAATTGATAAAATGGGTGGGCAAAAAAAGAACAGATAGGGTTGAACATTTATTATTACATGGTTTAAGTCTTTTAATGTTCCTCCTCTCCATCACAACAGGGCAGAGTGAGTTGCACGGGCAGGCTGATGGTTCAAGCTGTAAATCAAAGAGGCCGCAGTCCTTGGTCACCTTCAGGTCAGCCCCATATAAGAAGGTATTTGATACTTTTTTTTCCCTGTTAATAATTTGGCCTCTGCAAAGTAACTGTGGTAAGATCATGAATGTAAAGTAAGCAGAGAACTTAAAAGTATGGCATTCAGGAAGAAATGTGACCTCTGCTGTCTGAAAATTGCTGCAGAGCTTGCACACTTAGAAGTATACGCAACCTCTGAAATGACATGACTTTTATGCATCTTTAATTTTCCTTGTCTCCTCTTCCTTTCTTTGTGGTGTGCATTAGTTACTCTGTATCTCAAATTGCACTTTAAGCTGTTGAGGAGGCTCTTGTCACTTAGGCTTTTTAAAAATAAATAAAATAAATAAATAAAAATATTTCACCTGATTAGGATTCTACCAGGAATCTCTGTCTTCTGCAGCTTCTCATTTAAAGAAATTTAAATTCATTTAAAGAAACAGCAGAAATAACTGCTTGCCAAAGAGGTTTATCAGATTTACATGTGAAATATTTCAGTATTTAATATGTTGGTTCAGGGTCTTATAAGGAATTATGAGTCAGAAATAAAGTATTAAACTTATCTTTGGTGAGCTTACAATTATTCATATACAAAGCTTTGGGTTATGTTTTTGGACCATAGAAGGGAATTTTCCATTCAAATAATTTTCTTTCTTTACCCAAAGCATTTATGAGGCTCTTTCTTTAGTACAGCTTAGACCGCTTCAGATGATACAAAAAATTTCATTTCAGTTACCAAAACTGCTTTCAAGGGAGTGTGAGGGCTCTGGTTTTTGCATTCTGCTGTAACAAGGCTTGTGCTTGGCTAAATGGTCACAACAGCCACGGAATCTCAATATTGCCCAGCTAACATATAGAGTACATGTAATTGTACATCCAGGGAAGGATTTCTGTAACAGTTAGTAGTGGTACTACTATGTACTGTAGAACTGCTGCATGCAAAACAGGCTCTCTTCCCCCCATATTGATAGCTATAAAGTGCTAGGAAGTGAGGTTGGTTGTTTAAAAGATCTTGACAGTCTTATTCCTGCACAGCACAAACTGTAGCCCTGAAAGCATGTCCCAGCATTTCTCTGAGATGGCCACCAACTCTGTCTGCAATGTGCCCCCTTAGGCCTGCTAAGCCCAAAGCTCAGAGTGCCCATGGAGGAAACAACCTGCCTGGGCTGCACTGTAACAGACAGAAAAAGCTGGGGCCATCTGGTGTAGCCTGTCCAGTCACTAATGCATTTGGCACCTGTAAAGAATGGGTAAAAAATGGAAAGTCCTTGTTACCCCTGAAGGGAAAAGCTGCCATGAAGAATCAGGTTTCARCTGAATAAGTCAGTGCCCATGGGGTGACAAAGGGGAAAGACCTTTAAAAACAACAACAACAGGAAGGTAGGAAGGGGTGAAAGCATCCAGCAGCTGCCACTCCTGCCGGATAAAATGTCTCTCTTTCTGGGATGGACAGAACCCTCAGGTAATAATGGAGGAAGCTCTTTTCAATCTCTCCAAATGCATTCAAAGTCCAAGGCACTTATGGCTGGTATTTTATTGTCTAATGGAGACAGGCACTCAAGCAGCTGCTATTGCTTTGGGTTGGGTGTCCAGTGAGTAATGGATTATAAATAAGAGATTTCCATTGAGCAATTTAATTAAAATTAGGGCAGTTATTGGGGATTCTTATTTCCTGTAAACTTACCATGTGWAGGGCCTATCCCATTATCTTTGCTCCGGAAAAGCACTTTCTGTAAGCACTCACACTATCTCTGTTTAGTGACAGTTCCATTACTCCTACCTGAGGGTTCACCCAAGACTGATGAAAGGGAAGCACATAAAACCTTCCTAGGACAGGCTTTTCTATTGTGATATCCCAAATTACTGTGTTCCCTCATTTACTGTGATATTTGTCATGTCTATTGCCACACACTTTTGATAAGTAATATTCCTGCGGCATTTATTATTTCTATAAGCTTTTCTGCTTGAGAGCAATAAAACCTTTTGTTTATTACAAATGCAATTATTAGTTTAATGAACTTTATGACTTGTTACACTGTTGACAGGCTTTTTCCTGAAGTATATTTAATCTTTTACAGAATGTGTTCTGGCAGAACTCTAGGGTTTTATTTCACTATTAATGTATTTTTCTGAAATTTGCTTTGCTGACAAACATCACCTTCTTAGCATCACTTGATGTGGGTGGCCATTTTTTAATTTTCTGATGTGTACAAAGCTTGGACTCAATCCCTTAGATGACAAGATGCTCAACAAATATTGTGTCACCTAAGCATGTCAGCCAGAGTCCCAAATAATCTTAAAATGCATGAGACTTAAGGAAGATTTAAAAACTAAACATCCCTATCACCCTGCTCTCAGTTATGGGATTAATTTAAACTTAATCTCCTTTATTCCAAATTAGTGATCATTACCATATGGTCAGTCATAAAGTCTTCCCCAGATTCTTGCTCACTGAAATTCCCAGCGCAGTGAACCATACCAACCCATGGTGTCTCCCCTGGACACATTTAGTACATGATGTCAGTTCTGAAACTAATCTGTGCGATGTGATGTCCGCCTTGCAACTCTAAAGAGCCCACAATGGATCCAAGTGTATTCCAGTCTGTTGCAATTTGTCATTCCTAGACATCTGAAGCACTTGGCTCTACGAATTTCATTATTTCAAAACCACAAAATGTTTCAGAATTAAAATGACCCTAGTTTCACCTCTCAAGGAAAAGGTCTAAAATATAGTCTGTGATTTTAGGGTAAGCTTACAAAGAGGTAAAAAGAAATGCAACATCTGTGTCACAAATTCTTAACTTCTTGGTTTTCCATTTTATTTAGCAAAAATTCCACCCCCACACACCTCCCAGTTTTGACCAGAACTGCCTTTTCCTGCAGCTGCAGCAATGARATGGTGGCTTTCACACTCCCGTGGTGCCAGTTTGCCTGTTTGGCACAGCCTCACAAGAGCTTACGAAGCACGGACTAGATATCTACACAACTCCCCCCGCCCTCTCCATTTGCCTTTAGTTTATAGCTGTGGGAAAACTATGATCATTAAAAAGTCAACAGTAATCTACTAATAAGAGATAATACCATAGCGAAGGTGATGCCTGGCCAATTCAAACAAAACAAAATCAGGAAAAGGGCAACAGAGTAGGACAAAATAAATCAAATTCAAGCAACTGTAATTAACCRCAGCCTCAGTGAAGCAGAGCATGCAGCTGGAGTGTTTTATCTTCCATGCAGTAGTACAGCATCTTGTTTTCCAAATATAACCATTGAGAGTTTCAAGATTTTTTTGTTGTGAATGATTTTAACCAAGAGAAATGCCCTTGGGTAGTAGAAAATGCATATGGGCACCTATACTACAGCAGGCAGCAGCCAAAAGAGAAACATTAGCAAAAGTTAGCAGAACATGAGACTCAGAAGAGAGAATTTCACTGCAATGTGTCATTGATAAATGTGGTCTTTGGAGGATATTTGCATAGCTCCTCTTCCCTGACACAGGATGTTGCCATAGGCAGCAGCTGCCTCTAGAATGGAATCCACTGGAGCTGATCAGGCAAGGACAAAAACAGATACAAAATTTTGTTTCAAGATTCTCTTATAACTAAAATCACACAAATTGAATAATCTAATTTCAATGGCAACAAAAATCTAGTGGAATGAGGAACCACTTAGAAAAAGATTTGGTAGATTAAATTAACAGGCAAGAATAGCCAGTGCTGAAAATGGATTAAATAATATCATGGAAGCTTAAGGTGATTGATACTGTTTCTGGGGACAGGAGTTATTTTTCTTTCCTTTTTACTATTTATTAAACTGTTTATGATATCTTTGCAAAAAAAAAAAAAAAAAAAAATCAGCAACCAAAGTTCTTCTTATTGCTCACAACAGAAATTCTCACTTTTTTGATTCCACAGTTGGGTTGCTTTGAAAATGTTCAAGAGTATCTCATACAAAAAACTGTTAAATGAGGAATAAATATATCCACATCAATTCAATACACAGAATTTTCTGTACAGTCGTCACTAGTGCAGAATGAGAAAATATAAGCCTATAAAAATCTCTTCTCAATTGAGATGAGTTAGCTTTTAGATGCCRTTATTTTCTGAAAGGGAACCGTGATTAATGAATAGTCCATTTATTTTCTAGTGTAATCAGCAGTAGTGAGGGGATTGAATACACAGGACACWAGAAATGGGGAACAGAAGGTACATGCCAAGGCCTGCCAACTTGTTTTATTTGCATTTCAGTGATTTAAAGATTCTCTAAMCAAAAATACTATCATTTATAAAATTAATTAATATTACAAGCAATTAATCTGTAGCAGTATGGTTTTATAGGTCACATTTTGTCACAACATGTGAATTAAATCAAAGAAATTAAATAACTGTAGTGTCACTTATCTCAGTTTGGGCCGAATGCTACCAGTGTATGTATGTAAAGTTGGGTTGATTATGGTACAGGTCAAAGAAGTTGTGTAAAATTCAAAGCAGTCTTRTAAGTGATTATGGTTCTTCTGATTTAGCAGAGAAAAAAAATAATTTACCTTTATTTCATGTTATTTTAAGACCACGATCTCGATCAAGGGACAGTGGTGATGAAAATGAACCAATTCAGGAACGATTCTTCCGGCCTCATTTTCTGCAGGCTCCTGGAGACTTGACTGTTCAAGAAGGAAAACTATGCAGGATGGACTGCAAGGCAAGTGTCATGCAAAGGGTAGCAGCAGCCTTTTGATAACATCAGCTGACTCAAAAACCACACTSGTCTCTTTTCAAAGCTATTTTGCCTAATGGCAGTTTCGGCACCTGTTAGTAGGGTAATTAATCTCATTGCTTATGAGTGAGTAAGTGGACAATAAAAGTTTGCCTCCCCTCTAGTGAAAGTGCTTCAGGCAAATCTTAGAGGCCACAGTAAACTGATTTATAGAATTCAGCTACACTGGGATGTGGAGGGAAGCAGCACACACTATAAAGATAATGTGTTTCTACACTTTAAGTCCTTTTACTGCTTGAGTTTTCAACCCCAGTTTGAAGTTCCAAACACTATAAGCCTGATTTATGACTCTGCTTAGCAGAAATAATTCAGGCTTGGGTGACTTCTGTTTACTTTATGCTGACCTGTCTGGGAGAAGTTGTTAGCTCTCAAGAAGTCCCCTCAGCAAGTGGCACGGCTTTCAAAGGTACAAGGCTTGTTCACGTAGACCAAGCATTAACTAGTGYAGGTGGTGCTGTCGCTAGGGTACACCTAGGTGGAATGGAACTTCAGAGGTCATTAGTCAGCTCACATCTTTTGATCTGCAAGTTCTCCAACAAGAAGCTAATCTAGAAAGCTAATCTTCTCATTCCACCTGAAGAGCAAACAATAAAAAAGACAAAAGGTGTCACCCTGCCTTTTGTTTTGCAATATATTATTATTTAGCTTCTAGCCTATCTAAACACTGATCTTTTTTCAGTCGCGCCCATGAGACATCATGGAATTCAGGGAGTTGGCCAGAAAGTAAGTAAATGACTACAACTGACTCAATGTGTAAGTCAGGACAGAATTAGATCTTTAAATCTTTTGGTACACCTGCAGTAGCAAACAAAACCAAACTTCCCTGAAGTAACAAGTCAGGAATCCTCCAGCGTTTCATGTGGCTAAAACAATTTCCCATTATTCTCTTTACACTCAAGGTTAGTGGATTACCAACTCCAGACTTAAGCTGGCAACTCAATGGCAGACCAATTCGCCCTGACAGCTCTCACAAAATGTTGGTGCGTGAGAATGGGGTGCACTCCTTGATCATAGAACCAGTCACATCGAGAGACGCTGGAATCTACACGTGCATTGCCAGCAACCGAGCTGGTGAAAATTCTTTCAGCCTGGAGCTCACTGTTGCAGGTAATATCTTCATGGTAAGCTTTCAGGCTGAGTACTGCCAGGATAGCATGAAAAAAGAAAACATGAGTGATGTCAAATGACACGTTGAGGGGTGGGGAGTAGAAAAAGGAAACCTGGCAGTAACAGAACTAGAGTGTATTTATAGATGAGCTATTCATGTTACATTGTGGCATAAAGTGACTGGCACGTAATGTCTGTGCATGCAGTTAAGAAAAGGGGGCTGTTGGCCCGAGGCCACAAAGCAGACTATTTCCCTGGATGTTTCTTTGTAATGACAATCTGCACAGACCCACTCCTATCCCTGGGCACCCAGCAGGATATGGCTTGTGCATTTCACAGCATAACAGTCTAACGCCACTGCAGTTTTCTGGTAGAGCAGTTCCTTCTTCAGTTAAAAGTCATACTTTTGTGATATATGAAGGTATATGATTTTTACCAAACATAATGCAGCCAATTTATGTAGTTGTCATGCTCTACATTTCAATTATTTTAGGGAAGAATCAGCTTTTTGGCACTCGTTTTTCTCCCTGTTTAAATAAAGATAGCACTGTTTTCTTCAGAGGAACCAGGACTGAGCTTCGTGACTAAAGACAAACTTACATTTCCTGCCACTTAGGTCTTTCATGATTGTTTTTAGCACACTGCTGAAAGAAAGGCTATATTTTCATAGACAAATGTCAACATAACTGCAATCTTTATTTTCACAGCCAAGGAAGTACAAAAAGCACCTGTGTTTATAGAGAAGCTACAAAACACAGGTGTGACTGAGGGATTCCCAGTGCGACTGGAGTGTCGAATCTCAGGGGAGCCATCTCCTCAGATATTTTGGAAGAAAGAGAATGAGTCACTTACATACAACACCGACCGAGTGAGGTTAGACTGACTTAGAATAATATCCCTATGTGTAACTTCAATGATGATTTATCCCGTAAAACAAATAAAAACCTAAAAGGTCACATGAACACTTTGTGTAAAAAAAAAAAAGCATCTCATAAATATTAACTAGTGATTGTGATAATTTATGACAYCTATTCAAACTCGCAGCCAGCCAGGTGGCTGAGCCAGAAACAAAATGTTACTTGTTTTCTATCATTAGACTTACACAACTCTCTTTGCACTCTAAGCAAGAGGAGAACTTGCTTTACCCTTCCAGAACCAAGACTACAGAAATTTGCTGGTGAAAGTCAAGGTTCAAAAGGAATGCTATGTGCTTTTCAGCAGAAACGCTGATTCATAATTCTGCTGAACAGTCAGCTAAGATTCAATATTTTATGTTTCAAGATCTTCGAGTTTTTTTTATCCTTTCCACAAAAAGCCTGGGTAAGATCTGTTGTTCCTGCTACTCCAGATGTCTTAATCTGTAACTGGAAAGGAAAAGTTGCTTCATGTGTTTTTTCTTCTTAGATTTCAGTAYGGGATATTAAACTGTCAAATTGTCAAGCATACTCAAGGCTTTATTGTCTACTTGCTAATTTCAGAGAAAGTTCCATTTTAATTAAAAGTGGACTCCAATCAATCTGTAACTAAGATTGGGTCAGTTTATAATGACATTCTAAAATAGCCTACACTGGTTTGCCATTTAAATAATAATGTTCTAYTTTTCTTTTGGTTAGCATGCACCAGGATAACTACGGCTACATTTGCCTGCTTATTCAGGGCGCTACAAAGGAGGATGCTGGCTGGTACACTGTTTCAGCTAAGAATGAGGCTGGGATTGTGTCTTGCACCGCCAGGCTGGATGTTTATAGTAAGTGGTTTCAATTTTCATGATCATATTAATCCCCCCAAAAACAACAGTTCTACAAGTTTTGGATTGTTTACCGAATGGTTTACGTTGGTCTCTCTTTCTTTTGTTTATAGTTTCTCCTCAATAGTAAACATCCACTTCAAGACAACAAATGCTCTGTCAAAGTATATTTCATCATCTTTCAGACAGACACCTAAAGCAAAACAAGCATGCATGCTTTCTGTTTTTGCTTAGTACATTAAATATAACTAATTAACAACAGATAACAGCATGATTATATTATCTTTGTGGAACATTATTACTGTTGTTTTGCTGGCACTTCTCTAACCATTTGTATTCTTTTGTACTTTAGTCTGTAATACACCTGTGACAGCTGCCAAAAGTGTAGTAGGTGTTTTTATGGCTTTCTGCATAATTAGTTCATTCCAAAGCAGCCCCTTATGTAGTGAATGTTTTCATAAAGCAGTGTCTCTTACCAGTCTTCTCATAGCAAGAATTAATGGAGAGGGGGGAGGGGAGAGACTGATAAAGGATGGTTTCTGGGGTGGTGGTGGAAGTGAGGATTGTGAATTAGAGACTTGGCTCAGCGTTCTTCAGCACACAAGCGGCGACAACAGCAACCAGACCATTTCCTTTTATATGCAACAACTAACCCTAGAACAGGCCTATTTCTACAATGTAAGTGCACAGAAACAACCTCCTTGCTGTCACTCTTCTCAGTGGCACAAGGAAATGTAGAAAGCAATCCCAAAAATAAACAGACTGTTGTATTTACTTACATTTGAAGGTGAAACTAGATACTGAGAAAAAAATAAAAAAAACGCCAAGAAGTTAAACAAGTTTACCTTTGATATCATGGTTTTCTGCTTCTCAGAAATTAGTATCTCCTTCACAAAGGGTTGACTAGGCATCTGGCTTTGGTGCACAGCTCAAAAGGGCTAACATTTTTTTCTTTCCTTGTTAATCTATAGCTCAGTGGCAACAACCACCTCAGCAGACCAAGCCAAAGAAGGTGCGGCCCTCAGCCAGCCGATATGCTGCTCTTGTTGACCAAGGACTTGACATCAAAGCAGCTTTCCAGCCCGAAGCAAATCCAGTCCACCTGACAATGCAGCCTGGCCTGGTAGAGAGTGATGATCTGTAGATTCAACTGCCGCTTCCATCATTTCCTTTCAAAGCAGAAACACTGAAAGCCATTGCCTTGACCAATGATACTCCTACGTCACTTTATGCAAGGGCAGACACCTTCATGTACAAAAGATAAACAACAAACACAGTAACCATGTATTCCTTATTCATTATACCAAATTAGAAGAATAGATAGATTATTAATAGAAATGTACACATTGCACAACAAATCACACTCACCAGTTCCTTAACCTATGTTGCTTCAGAACCCTTTTCATAGAGGCCAAAATGCATCAGAGAGAAAGATTTTTCACTACATACCTTCGTAAGCAGTAAGTAAATGCTACACAATCTTAACGGTGCAAGATGTTTTCTTCAAGGGTTATCAACAGTTCTAAAATGGCTACGCATTCTGACAGCTACAATGAACAAGTGCAATATTATAAGAATAAAACAGGAAGGGACAAGGAAAAGAAATGCAAATACTGTATCTCTGCAAAATGCTTTCTATTCAACAATGGAAAAAAATCTTTCTTTCAATGCTATTAGTATGGACATCAACACCCTAACTTTCAATTCATCTGTGTTTTTCCTTTTTGCCATCTAGGAGGAGGCTTATTTACAAACATATAGCAAAGGCAGTCTAAGCAGAAGTAATTTAACTTCTGCAGGACAACAAAGAAGAGCTGACACATAGCAACAATCTACTCCCGATTACGCCTTGGTAACTAGATGGGGAAAAAATGCTGATAGTATGAACCACTGCAGTGAGTTACTGCAAGGGGTGGGAGGGGGACTGGACAAGAAGTTGAAACTCTTTGGCTTTTCTGACAGTAGTCTGTAATCTTGTAATACTCCCATTCAAGGTTCTGAAATTCTAAGGTGAGCTGAAAACTAGGGAGTGTATGGGATGTTTGACTGTTTAAAGCTTGTGTAATATGTATGAGGATTTTAGAAATGTATAGTAAGTGAAAAATGGGTTGAAACTGCAATATGGATTTTAAGTGACAAGTATACACCACAGGTGATAGGCTTGCAAATCTGAGGAAGTAGAAAAAATGAAGATAGGCAAAAACATCCAATTTGCTCTATTTGCTTTTGTTCTTAACGTAACATGTCTCTGGTAGATTTTTTTTTTCCCTTCTCCTGACTGTAGGCAAAGGACAGTTCTATTGAGGAGTAGAGACTGTGCACTACAGGTGAAAAGCCTGAAGGCTACTTTCAGAATGCAAAGCAAATCCACATGGCAGTGGAGCCCCACTTAGGTCACACCTGACTAGGTAGTTTTAAATTAGAACCAAATGAATTTCAGTTGAAGGGGAGGGAGGGAGAATGGATGGAAGAAATACTAGGCCTGACAAGGAAAATGAGTGTTTGATGGTACGAACTACGATACATGCTAGAAAAGGAAAACACTGTATTCCTTATATGAAGCACATATATGGTATCTTTCATTATTTATAATAAAAGTGTTGAAATCTTTTATCTCAGTTCATTTATTCAGAAGTCCTGTACTTAGGATATTTTTTTGTTGGGTTTTTTTTTTTTTTAATTTTGTAATTGTGTACACCATATATTGCATTACTGCTATACGTGTATTGCTTTGTAAGTACACAAAGTTTGTTTTGTTTTTTAGTGACTAATAAACTTTAGCACACAAGGTAGTACTATTCTGGTGCAGGATATGACTAGTGATGGGGATGGTTAATCTAGAGTAACGGCATAGTCTRACAAGTGGGAATAATCTGATTCTATTCTAGTAGTATGTCATATCTTTTGCCAAATTTTCCTCTACTGTGACATGCTAATTTACTTTTTTGTTTAGCTTCACTAGCATTATTTTGCCACTTTTTACTTGTATTTATAAAAAATGTATTATCATTACTTTGGACTGTTGTGCTGATATAATGTGGGTTTAACATCAATAAATATTACACAAATAGAAAGTTTTCTTTCTGGTAAAGATTAATAACTGTTTCAGTACTGTACAAGCATGCAAGTAGAAGATTTGGAAATTAAAAATATTATGGATACAGATTAACTGAGGCCTACATGCAGCATCTATAAAGTACTAGAATTTATCAGAATAGTCTGCTTGTGACCAGGAATCTTGTTTGAACAAAACAGAGGAACAYTACTCATAAATTCTGAGAAATTTGGAAAAACACTTTTTCCAAATAGAAGTACTGGAAGATACTTTTTTTTAATAGGTTAGAAAATACGYAGGTCTGTTTTGTGTTTCTAGTAATTGTAATATGCCATCACTTACAACTGATTCTAAGGGCATGGTCTGAGCACTGTTAAATTCATTTAAGAAGAGCCTGATAACAAAACAATATAAAAAATATTATTTTTTTTTAAAAAGGGGCAGATTTATTTATAAAATCCTGACTATTAACTAGTTTCTCCTTCTTTTCTCAATGTGAAGATACCAGGAAACATGCAACATKATCCATTTTTTCTTTTGGGTTTACAGTTCCAGGATTGCTCACTACAAACAGGCTTATGTCAGCAATTAAGTGAGCACTGATATTAATGGCAATACTGCAAGTGAAGTCAATGGAGCTGTGTCTGCTTACAGTACGTTTGTCTTTGGCTTGGGGGCCAAAAAACCGAGGGTTTTTGAGYTTGTTGAAGATGAGGTCATCATCACTTTTTGCCTCCGTATATATGTACAGACACACTTASGTTGTAAATCACATCTCTAAGCAGCAACATTGTTTTTATGAAAACATTCAGCTGTGCTGTTACTTAGTTACTGGGACTGTTTGGGTTTACAAATTCAGAGAGAAGCATGGCATAAGCAAATGACACTTCTCAAGCCAAAAACCAGAAATTCTTGGAAGCATCAAAGTAACTTTCAGAAGTTTAAACTCCTTACACATAGTCCAAAGATAGACAGTATGACCTGTGAGTGTACTTTCATCATCTTTTAAGACTAAGAAAAGGAGCCTTGACTTCTTGCAAGACTTCCAGTTTAGGTATGGGAAGACTTCAAATTATTTAGGAAGCTGAACAGTCCAAGCATATTCATAGCAGCCAAAGACGCAATGCAATGACATGCTGGATGACGACAGAAACTTCTGTCAAGAGGAGGTGCAAAATTCCACATGCATGAAGGTTTTTCCAGCTGCTCATATACCTAAATGCATAGGGCCTTTATCCTGCCGCTTTAAGGCAACAGTGACAATTAATGAACATACACAATTTTCTTCCATCAAAGCCAACTGGTGGTTGGGGGTCAAAACCAGTCCAACTTGAAACCCCATCTTATAAATCATTGTTTCTTTCTATATCACCACTTTCAAAGTCTATTTTAATTTACTCAGGGTGTATGCTAAGAAATGCCTCGACCCCCATACATGGACAACTACATCCTTACCTCTGCAAACAGATTTCCTATGTAAGTAGTTTATGAGATCACATTATCCAACATGCCATGATGCTGTGGGACCCAGCTCCCAAACCCACACTGTGCACTAGAGATAAATTAATTAATGGACTAGAAAGGCCTGCATGTTGGCTAATTCATTCTCTCACAATTCAAATGTATGTGCAAGGGGTAGAATTTACTGATGTTATCTCATTCTCCTGAGGTGACTGAAAGAAACGGCCTCCCCTCTGCATAGATTTTTTGTTTTAACAGAAGTATGAGCACATAAAACACATCAGGCAGATGCAAACACAGCTCCTGCCCCAAGGAATTTACATTGTATTCTAGACAACAGTATTTTTTGACTTATCCTAAAGCTTGCAACTCTAACTCAAGATTAAGCCAGTTTACAGCCTTAAACAGAACTGATTAAAGCATAAAATTATTTAATACTGCACTGCATCTCTAATAAAAATGTGTTTGGAACATAATGCTCAGTCATGTCTAGAGCAAAAAAGCCAGACTACAAGCAGCAGTACCTGTTCAGCAATGATCCCAGCAGCTATACAGAGAATGGAGAAAAATGAACTTCAGTTCAATACCACCTAGAACTTTTGTTCTTTGTAAAACAACTGCAGTGCAACAGGTAACCCTGGGGACTGGACAAGTCTTATAACTGCTGTCATTTTTGAGTTCTTTAGTAGCATAAATAGTCCAGAAACAGMTGTAGAACAAGAAAGCAGAAAAAAATAACAGTACATGGCCACTGCACACAATGATCACAGCATTTACAGAAGGAGCTCTATAAATCTCATCACACTGAATGGATTATGGTAGGACTTTTCCCCTATGTACTTAACAACACAGTTTCAGGGAACAGAGTATTTCTGGAGAACTGAGGTACAAAACCCAGACTGCCAAACACAAACAGGACCTTTCTGAGCTACTGTAAAAGGTGCTGAAAATGCCTCGTAAGGTAAGACTTTCTATAAAACACGCAGGGCACCTGTAGTCTATTGCAAAAATCTGGTGTCCATGCTGGTGTCCTGAAAATTATGGTGAACTATAAAATTACAGGTGCTGTCTGTTCTATACATGCCTTCCAATGACAGAGCTAGAAGAGCCTGAAGARAATGAAGTTCCAGTCTGCTGCTGGCAAAGACATCTCACCATCAAAAATCATGCATGCACACTAAATGACACCTAAACAAAACACATGAAATTTCTATATTCCTTCTTTTCTCTGAAGTTGCAGTAGGTTTTCAGTAATTGACCAACHATCTGAAAAAAAAAAAACAGGCTAAAAGGCCATATTGACAGGAGCAAAATTAAAACACTGCAGCTCAGAGCTTTTAACAGCTCATCAGCATACAGGTGTTGACAGTACAGCCTCCAGCACAGAGCTGCGTGTAGTTTAATGCAATCAGCATTAGAAATACAGACCTGGGAGATCTGCAAGTTAGAATTCACAAAACATCAAACTGCTTCACTAACAAGCTTCAGCAATACCATATAATCRGTTTGCAGTTACTCCTAAACAAATTGTTCAAAATCATGCAGCAATTTCAAACTCATCAGCATCCTACACATGCAAGGACACCTCAGTACTATCAGCGAGCAGCCTGGGAAATGTTGGGGAACATTCACACAATTCCATTTGCTCAGTGACATCTGCCCCCATGCTCCCACTGACGCTGGCCTCATTTGTGTAATGAAACCAAGTAAGCTTTGGTGGCTTTTACTTGGGTGTTGTCCCAYGGCATTTGACCAGCATACTCAAACTGGCAATTTTGTTATACCCCGACCTGAAAAGATATAAGCAGTTAACATGAAAAGTGAAAACATAAAAATACAGTAGTGATTATAGTTATGATGATCCAAGGATGTCTGGCAAGGTACACATAGCATTATTTACTAACTTAACAGACATATCTACAGTAAAAAGGAGCTTTTAGCATATGAACTGAAATTGAACACAATGTGTGTGTGAAAATCAAACATAATTTGAGACTTCAGCAGAGTTCTTATTTCTTCAGGTATTAAGCACACCCAATTACTTCTCTCCACTGCTAAACTTGACCTATATTTTCAAACACTGAGTAACTGAATCAAGTGGGTGCTCCTAGCCTTGAAGAGTTCATTTTTCATTTGCTTTACTTAAATAAACTACACTGTGCTTCCAAAAAAAAGTCACATAAGTGCAACAGGCAATACACATTTCAGTGTCATGCAATACAACCTCTCAAACTGTCCAACACATCAAAGCAGGAAAATTTGTCTTACAGCAATAAATAATCATTACAATGTATGTTTTAACTTTAGGTAATAATGTAATACAGAGATTTTGCAGGCTAGGATTTAGATTTCCACTTTCAATCCAAATTTCACAGATCTCAGCATGAAATCCTTTCAATCTTTWAAAGCCATGACTTAGAATCCCCAACATCTCAGGATATATGGAAMTGGAATTCAGAAAACCAGTAACAGGGATGCCAGCCATCAGCTTTGCATCTACACAGGCAACTCCAGTTCTTTATAATTTTAYTCACCATTACCAATACAATAATGCTTTAGGATAGACTGCCCTCAGGAGGCCATAGTGAAATCTCTTCACGGGATAAAACCGAGCTCACTTAGCATGCTCAAACTCAACCAATATCACATACTTTTATATAATGACTGTTACCATAGTCTGCAAAAGCTGTTCCCCACAAGAGTTCCTCCTTACAGCTGCAATATTTAAAAAAAAACAAAAACCCAAACTCAAAACCACCTCATGAACATTTCATGTATCCTGCTACAAACTTCCACTGACAATAATCACAGAATCACAGAWGGCTTGGGTTGGAAGGAACCCTAAAGATTATCTAGTTCCAGGCCCCTTGCCATGGGCAGGGACACCTCCCACTAGATCAGGCTGCTCAGAGCCCCCTCCAGCCCATCAATTGCAATAGATGTCTCAAGAGRGAGAACAGACTGTGCTGGACAGTGAGTTTACTATATTCAGTTCTGAGTTACAAACACATTTCTTTAGAGATAAGCAAAAGTAAGTCTCCAATGACCTACCTACGACAAAAGATGAACAAGAGTAGTCCATCRTCTACCCAAACATTAGAAAAATGTAGAGAAAACATGCAAAACAATTAACTTTCTATGTCTATAATGTGCTTTAACTAAACCCCAGAACATGCAAATCACACTACCCATGAACTTTGAACTGAATCAAACTCAAAGTCAACAGAAGWAAAATTTTAGGTTTCCTAACTTGGCAGTAACGAGGCAGGTCACAGAAATGAGTAAATACTGCAGCATACAGCTTTCTCTTAGCAAGGATATCCTCTCTGAAGCAGGAATCCAGATGAGTAAAAATCCAAAGCAATAGTTATGRGTGAGTCAGAAAAGGGGTTGCTGTATAAGAGGACTGTATGCTGAATTAAATGACAGCTGCCAAAGCAGCCACACTCAAAACATTCCTTAATGGTCTCTTCAGAAATTCTGTGGTAGTAGTGAAAGGTCATGTAGAAGCCAGTGACATGGGGTGGGGCAGGAGAAAGGATCTGGAATAAAACAGAGTAAGTTAAAGACCAGACTTGCTCTGCAGCCTTCTTTAAAACAATCCAAAACTAGGTGGATGAGGCAAAGTTTCAATGCATGCCTGAAAAAACAGTTGTAGGAAGAGGACCACATATTCTTTAGAAACTGTAGAAATGTGGAGTAGTAGGAATCCATAAAATATTCCTTCCTTAAAGAGAAAAAAAAAAGCAAAAAGATATTGCTACTTAAGACATCATAGAAGAGTTTTAAGCAATATAGCAGGAGAAGAAATATCAGACAGATAAGAGTACATTGCTGCACTTCCATTAGGAATGGAACCACAGAAACTATATATGTCTAATAAGATAGTGGACTGAAGTTTTCAAACTTCAATTGAGCAATCATTATAAGTCAGTCAACTGCAAAGTCTGACTCACAAACACCTATATGCAAAAATACCCCAAACATTTCTATACAGCTTGGCAYAAATGCCAGCAGCACAAGATGTATGTCTGCCTGAATGTCTGCTTTTTAACTGAGGACAGTGATATAACAGGCGTATCAGAAATAAGAGAGAAGATAAAAAAGTTATTGACACAAAACAGATAGGAGGGTCACAAAACTAAATATCAACATATTAAATCATCAAAACAAACACTGATTGAATTTCCAGACCTAGCAAGGTAAACTGTGGTGTTAGACAGTATTACTATCCACATCATTAAGATGGCAGCTACGACATCTGGGGAGGGTAAGGCTGTAATGTAACTGTGATGACAGACAGCAATTATGAGTATGTTGGACAAATGTCACACTGAAGAGGCCAAGATCACTTTTTTAATATATTATTTTTCATGCACCTGATCAGGGCCAACCAACTTTGGCTGTGGTCCCCAGGAACGTCCAAGGCCTGAGCCAAAATACTATTTTCAAATACTGTTTTCTATAATGGTGACTTCTATTTCTGCAAGTCTATTGACCAAGTTTATCATTAAAGACAGCAGTCCACTACCTGAGACTTCTATGAAAAAGAACCAACATACATTAAGAAAATATTTAAATTAAGCCAAAAAGACAAGTCAACCAAATTAAGATGCAGTGCCTGATGGCAACACAGAGATTGAATGTACTGAACTTCACWATGATGACTTTAAATACACACATCAAATTAAACTTATTTTTGTGGGGAGGCGGAAGATCCTAGCATTTAAACATCAACCTTTGTAAAACCAGATGTCTAGCTTTAGGAGTCAAATGGAATCAGTCATTGAATGTGACATTTGCAGACAGATCAGAGTGTAGAGGAATCAGAAAACCCTATGATCAGTTTTTGGTACCATGAAGGAACTTGAGAAGAACCTTTACAGAAACTTGYGGAAAGTTTTACCCCTCAGAGGAAAACATTACAAGAAGTTACAGAGGAAAGAGTGACAAATGGGGGAAGATAGGGGCTATCACTCCCCAGCTCTGAAAGAAATCAAGCAACTGCAGTGAAACTTCTGGGTTAAACCTGCCTCATTATCAAGTGACTGAAAGCTGGGAAAAGTGACAGCAAGATTTTGTGATTTTACAGGGTGGAAGGACCATTTTTTTTAAGAAGAGATTCCAGAAGGATCCAGGGTACTACAGACTAATTATATTTTTCTGTACATAGCAAGGTACCAGAAATTATTCTAAAGCCAAGAAAACAACAGAATAAACACACAGAGCTGCTTTTGCAAAGGAACATTTTAGAATTCTTCTAAAGGAGAGCTTAGAAGAGATGAGAGTACAGAGATCTAATAATGGTGCATGCTTGAAATGCTAAAAGGCATCTGACACATCCCCTTGCCAAAAATTATTAAAGATGCCATGCTGCCAAAAGAAGTTGTYGTATCAGTGCATTGTTTAAAGATAGAACACAAAGGGCATGAATCAGCAGTTGTTCTTTCCTAAGCACGTGGAGTGCCAACAGAACACCACAGACACCTCTGCTGGGGCAGGCAAAGCACAGCCTATTTCTAAGGGCTCTGAGACAGCAATTTCTGAATGCAACCATGTATTCCAGTAACACTATCTTACTCAAAGTAACAAAGGGATTAAAGAATKAAATTGCAGAGCCATTTCACTGAGTATATAGGTGTTAAAACCAGCAGATTAATCATAGATATTTGAGAACAATTTATGCTGGAAAAATACAATCATACAGACCTTTATATGTATATAGAAATAGACTACAAATCGACCATTAATTATTCGGGACTGAGTTATTGTTCTGAAAACATAGTGCTAAGTTTAGTAAAAAGCCAAATWCTAAGGCATCATTTTTGGAAACAACAAAACAAAACACAAAACAATTTAATTTTTWAATTAAATTCACTGTGAATTCTGCAAGCAGTTCTACCTGTTGCTCCCTTCTTGAGAAACTGGAAAAGTAAAGCAAAGACAACAAAGATACAAAGGAGCTTCCCRGCAACAACCTGGGAACTAAAAGAAATATGACTCTTCAGTATGAAACARAAACAACTAAGGCAGGCAGGATAAAATAGAGGTCTGCAATTCAAAAGCAAATCAGRGAGAGCACCAGAGGGCTGTTTTTAATGCCTGCAGGTCTCAACCAGAGCTACCCATTGGTGGGTTCAAACATATCAGTCATAAACTGCTGGAGGTACAAGGGTCTTCTAAAGAGACACACACCTGATCTGTTGCCTACCCTGCACATTCCCTCCTTCCCCGGCCTGAGACATCACCCTGGGCCARAGCGAGCTAGCATTACGTTAACCAAGTTTTCAGTTCTAATTTACCAGTTTGAAGAAAAGGGGAAAAAAGGGCTTTGTAAAAGTATGGTTTACCAACACTTCAGTCTGCTCCTATGGCAACAGCAGTAGTAAAAACATAGTATGTACTGAAACTGTTTAAAGAAATTATTCTGTGACATGCTGAGATTCTTCTGACAGCATTATTTCAGGTTTTAACTGCAAATGTAAAATTAAAATTTCATTTTTAGTAACTTATTTAACAGACCCATTACCAAAAAAAAAAAAAAAAAAAAAAAAAAAAAAAAAAAAAAAAAAAAAAAAAAAAAAAACAAAAACAAAAAAAAAAAACAAAAAAAAAAAAACAACCCACCTGAAAGGGAATTATTTCTAGTTTCTTAGGTTTGGCTTTTGGTCAAGGTACGTCACACAGGCTTTGTCCGTAAAACACCAAGGACTAGTATGGGCAGCAGCCAWGTCACTGACATATTACCACTTGGCTAGTAAAAATGTACCAGCTGTCCTTTCTCACCTTCAGTGCCCTTGGAAAAAATTCATCTCATCTCTGACCAATTCCTTCTATCAAGGAAAAACATAATTAGCAATTGTATTTTTGGTGCAAAGATACATATGACACATAACAGCGATAACAGGAAGATAAGAACTCTTGGAAGGATTACTTTAGTGGTATTTTATATTCCACAGTGAGTAACACAACCAACTGTAAAATCACCTGATCATACAAATACTCCTTACATTATTTCTCAATACATACCTGCAAGAAGCTTGAACATGCACCATTTTCTGGCACAAAGACAAAATTTCTCAGCTGCACAAAAGAAGAAAATCTCCAACTTTGAAGMCTCAATTATCATCAGTGAGATCTCTTCTTTCTGTACTGTGGTGTGTGCCAAGATGGGAAGTAATTTCAAAAGCTAAATCAACATCTGGATCATGATGCAATGAACACCAGAGCTAAGAAGTGAAGGTCCTGAACCACATTCATAGTTTTCTTCAGAGATAATAAAAACATCAATTATCAAAAATTACTTGAGCTCAATAGAAAAGCCTGAGGTCAAACATTTGGTAAGTTTTCAGCAAGACAGGAACACTCACCATCATTTATAGCAGACTAATTACTCTGCTTCAAAAGCTGCTTTGAATAAAATAAATGGCTATTTTAATGACTATACATGTGAGGGAGCATCAACTTAACATCTGAACTGAGCGCTCAGGAAGATACAGAGCAAAACACCTTGACTTCATGCTCTGGAAGTGATACGTGCTCTAAACATCTACTGAGTCCTTGAAAAGTCTCTTATGCAGCAAGATCTGCAGCAGTAGTGTTCACAATTGCATGCACAGCTCAAGGTGAGAATATCACAGGATTAGCAGCTCCAGTGCTATAATGCTCCTTCGATGGCACACACAAGTGCCACTGGATTAAGTGAGTGCTGTACAAACATTCAGGAATGGAACTGAGTAGGCTTTGTCTTTATAAGAACACATTGCATGTAATTAAATCTCTTAAAGGCAACTCAGGAATGCTGAAGATCTAGAAGCTCCTAGCTTTGTAGTGTTAGGTACAAACAAAGCTCAAAGGAAACTCCTTGCTACTTTGTAGGGACTAACTGATAAGAATGCAGAACTATGCAGTTCTCAATCTTTGCCCTACTTGAAAAACTTGATGCAATCATACCTGCCACCCAATAAACATGGCTCTGCACTTTATTAACCTTCATGYAACATGATCATTTCAATAAAATCTCCACTCTATCCCAAATTAGGAAAAAGGACTTTATAAAAATACACTGCTTTAAAAACATATCAGAATGTTATTAAAGCTATCACTGTATCAAAACCAGATCTTTTTCAAATTGTTTCATACACAGACTTTGTGATACCTGACTTTCAGGCAGCTAAATATACATTGCACTTCACTACTGCTGAATTTCTCCTCTGACCAAATAAGACCAAGTCAATTATGTACATCAATCTTCAAACAATTTCCAACTCTCTCCCTTTATTTAGTATATATTTACATATTACCATCATGACATTAAAGCAGTCATTTATTCAAGGTAATACTTAGGTCACAAGCTGCAAGCCTCCATCTACAACCAGAACACTCCCTGTAATATATGGGGATTCTAAAAGAAAGACAACAGCTTGTGCAACTTCATGAGGTTCTCCAAATCTTCCAAGGAGAATTGCTTTCTTCAACTGATCTTCTTCCAAATGACTGGTCATCTCTGTGTGAATAAAGCCTAAGAGGGGAGAGAGACACTAAGAGTTACGTAGCCTTCAACTAAATCTATCTAGTGGATTTTCCACTGAGTCCTACAAAGTGAAATCTATTACCAGGACTCAGCACTAGCTACCATTCTTCAAAGTCTCCAAAAGCAGCCCACAGCATTTTATGGCCAAGATCACTTTTTTATCTAACCAATAAAATATCTTTCAGTTTTGGAAGCAGTGATGCAATTATCAAAATGCAGAGATCTATAGAAGTCCATTTAAAAAAAAAACCAAAACAAACCAAGCAAACAAAAAAGGGTAACTAAAATTCAGTCCAAAAAACATATTTAGTATCATTTTTCTGAAAGAAAAAATATACTCATTTCACTGAATTGTTCTCTATTAAAATACAAGCACAAAAGGTCTGGCAAGAAACCCTCTGAGCCTTGAAAGTGTTTCCATCATATTTAAGAACTTACAACAGCGCTTGCATAATTTCTATTAGAGCACACATTTGAAGAATATTTCTTGACATTTTTKAAGGATGTTTTTCACAATTTTTCATTATCTGAGATTTGGGCTTCCCACAGCTGCACAACTCTATACACAAGCTGCAGCTTCATGAAGAGCTGATCTTACCTGCTTTCTAGCTGCTTTCTACTGTAAAACTCTGACCCTTTATGATGGCTGAGGATGAGCTGCTCAACTCACTAAAGAATAAAAGTAATTTTCCTGCCTAGTTCACAAGCTGAACAGGTTCATGTAGAATTCTGAAAGGCATCAGAGGAAGCACAAGGTAAGCAGCAGTTCACCAATAATGAGTGGAAAAACTCGGAAAATACAGAATGGATTTTTCCTTAAGGGTAGTGGTTTGCTTGAACTATATTATCTTGTGAAATCACAGTCTTTACTCACAGAAATACCTTTCAGGACTCTCTCCTTTTACTACAGGGAGATAGGGTGCTTTTATGACAGCTTCTCATGGTCTGTCATGTTTCTCTAATAACAAATAAGTATTGTCTAGCTGGAGACAAGGGTAGCTCTCTGTCTATAATTAGTTCTAATCCTTCCATATGCAAGGACAGCAACTTTTGAAGAAGGAACAGCAAAAAAAAGAGAAACATATTTATTATGTAATAATGGAGAGAGGAACAGGTAGACTCACTGTTCCAAATTTCTCATTGTTCACTCAAAAACACTGAAGGTTTTCTAAAATAATGCGTTATATTCTAAACAAGCAAACAAAAGATATTAAAAACATTTACAAAGCTCAAAAAGATAGYAGTTTGTCCTAAGTTACTTGCAAAGTATAAAATCTACAGCCTTAATGAATTGCAACAGTTAAGGATGCAGTCAAAAACTAACCTGGAGCAACAACATTGACCCGAATTTGCTTTTTTCCTACTTCTTTAGCAAGAGAGCGTGAAAATCCAACTAATCCTGCTTTGGTAGCACTATACACACTTTGACCAGAGTTGCCTTTAAGTCCTACAATACTCCCTAAAATAAAGAAACATCAAAAAGAAGGTTAAATGGGTAACTTGAAACCTTGTACTAGCTTTAACATTTTAGTTTTCAACTTGGAATGAAAAATGAGATCACAAGAAAAGGAGTCAAATATCTATCACTTTATAGCCCCCTGCTGGGATAAGCAAATCCCCCAATTATCTGTGATTTTTGTGCAATCCTTCTATCTATGTTGATCAACAGGCACCAGGAGAGTAAAATTAAGCCTTTTCTTTAAAAAGTATCCTTCCCCAACTTAAACAAAAAAAGAAACTGACTATACCTATCAATTCTTGGTTCATAGCCAGCAGCTGGTAGATACAGATACCAAAAGAACTGGTTAAGAACAGCAAAATATTTTGCAAATAAAATACAAACTCTGAGGTGTTTATACTGAAAGAAGCTGGTTTTCTAATTAAAAGTTGCTGAAATTACACAAAAGAATAAGSTTTCATTAAAAAAATGCTAAATACAGAACATGTATAAACAAGGAAAAGGAAAATAAGTCAGTTGYAACAAGTAATATGTTACGACTGCCGAACATTTCTAGAATGTTTCAGAATTCCAGAATTCCACTGGCTTACACAAGCAACTTACCTATATTGACAATAGCACCTCCCTGTTGTTGAATCATTACTTTTACAGCAGCTTTGCATGTCAACATTGTTCCCAAAAGGTTAGTGTGAATCTGGGCTATCATATCTTCAGTTTTGGTTCTCAGTAGTAAACTATCCCTGATGAACAAACCAGAAAACCCAAAAGAATTCACTGAACAACCTCACTGATCACGTTTACTCATAAAAAAAGACTGCTGGACAGAATATTAATGGGGGACTATGTGGTTCTATACATTCAATCATTCAAAATGACAACATGGCAAGAACTACACGTGGCAAGAAACAAGTTAYCCATACTTCTGGCCACAAAGACTCTGCAGAGAGGTATCACGCATTGTTTTAGACCATTTTGGGGGAAAAAGTGGAAGAGTAGAGGGGGAACTCAAACTCAGAATGCAGAAATTACAGTGAAAGCTGTATCATCTGTTAGCATTTTACTGCCATCAAGAACTAAATATTGGCAAGCACTTAATATTGTTTGCAGATGTGCTCATTAACAATGCTCTTACTAAATGCAAAGGGCCAGAGTACCTACAGTCTTATGTGAGGAGTAACCAACCTGTTGATCCCAGCTGCATTAACCAAGTAGTTAATAGGTCCTAAATTCCTCTGCATCTCCTGGAAAGTCTTCTGGACTTCTTGTTCATTGGATACATCACAGCTAAGTGCCAGATGTCCTGCTGTATTGAAATATATATATAAAGTCATAATAAACAGTAAAATCTGTGTATCATTCATAAACCTTCTTCAGAATTTATCAAATCAGTTGCAAAACAGACATTGAGCTAGTTATAATTTAAGGAACCCATTTAATCTCCAGAGAATTAAAGACAATTTTCAAGTACGGTACTCGTTAGTTATGTGACAATTCTTGCTTTGTATTTTTTGCTTTTTGAAATCAGAAATTCAGCATGAATAGACTGCTCTCAGTCCTGGCTTGTTCAGGAGCTGAGGATGATTCAATTCACATCACCTCCCTGTTGTGACCCGAAACAATTCCACTGACCCTCAAATTCCTATCTTACAGACACAACGATAACCTACTTTCTCAACAACTATTGTGAAAACAAAATTCTACCAATCCAGTTTTTCTTTKAAATTTCTCAGCCTTTATTTGCACTTTCATCTAGTTAAACAATGGGGTTTCTTTAACGACTCACTATTTTTACCAGTTRCCTAATCACGGAGATAAGGGCATAGCAGCATACATACCACCAAGGTTACGTGCAGTGGCCTGGGCCACATCCAGGTTCCTAGCAATGATGGCCAGGCGGCAGCCCTTCTGTGCCAGGAGCTCTGCCACAGCTTTGCCTATTCCACGGGATCCTCCAAACACGGCGCAGACCTTGCCCATCTCCAAAATAATTCACAAATTGTAAGTAAGCCATTAACGTCATGTCCRGTATAGCAAGACAATAACCACTGCTCTTGTTAACACCACAGCCTTTACATGCTCGTAGCAGTTTGTAATAGTGGGTTATAGAATTAGTGATCTGTTATTTTTGCTTATTCATCAAAAAATAAACAGTTGAACTAAATTASACACCACTTATACAAATGAAAATAAATTCTTAAATATTTCTGAACTAGTAAAAAAAAAATCACGCATGTAATACAGCATTCAAACACTAAGTTGTGGTAACTTCTATTCAATTGATGAATTATGTGATTTATGTACCTAAAGGCCATAATGTATCATTTA
The DNA here is from genome assembly GCF_030028575.1 of Malurus melanocephalus. NCBI lineage: Eukaryota > Metazoa > Chordata > Aves > Passeriformes > Maluridae > Malurus > Malurus melanocephalus. The sequence goes on along the minus strand of NW_026623584.1, from coordinate 224,145 downwards.
GCTGCTTATTCGGAGCCAATGTACTGGTTGTAATTACATTGTTCTAGCAATCACTATTCTTCTGCTGAAGTCATTTAGTTTCACTCCATCCAAAGTACCTGTGTTGGACATCACTGGTGCAAATGTTACCAAGCACGATTTGAAACTATTGTGTTTAACACTGCCAGACTATGTTTTACCACTAGCCTCGGTTTTTTTGTTCCTGCTTTTGAAGGGAGAAAAAAAAGCTTTTTGAAATATGAAACGATTCTGAAGTAGTTAGCTTTGATATTTAATATGGAATACACAGAGAAAGTACTTCTGTAGAATGATCTTTAATTCTGCAAGCTCTAGAAACCAATCAGCTGTTTGGGGATTTCCTGAGGAGACAGAGGCAGGATGCAAGCAATAGTAATGAATCTTTTTTCCATACATTTGAATAAATCCTTTTTGAACCCAATTATACTTTCTCTTATAACATCCTGAGGCAACGAGTTTCATTATTTGTGGGAAAGTACTTCCTTTTGTTCTTAATTTGCTTTCTGATTAGATAATTCTATGCATTTCTCCTCATACTGTCTCACCCTCCACCTGTATCCTCTTTCAGGTCTATGTAGTTATTCCTACACATATTGGAGCTATTCAGTACCTCACTAAAGAGTGTCTGAGTCCTTAGATCTCACCCTTGACCTCACTGAGCTCTACTAACCCTTCTGGATGAGTGATAACCAGAACAGCGCACAGTAGTAAGCATAGCAGGCCACTAACTCAAACAATGGCATGATGATTTTGGTCTCCTGTGACAGGGTCTGAGCAAGCAGAGGGTCTGTCCTTTTCCCTAACAAAGCACCCACAAGTGCCTGAAACCGACCCGTGCGTCTGCTTTCCCTGGCAAGTTCTGGGAACAGGGAAAACCTCTTGTGCATTAACCAGGCGTTCACAGGCAGGGCATAGGGCCTTCCTGCAAYGCAGTAATGTACAATATGTGCTTTGACACAGAAAAGCCATATAGGCTCCTCGGAGTCGTGACTTGRGAGAAAAAAAGCTGCAGCAGGAGAGATGACCCGCTGTTCCCTGGACCGATAACGAGAGTGAAAACCATGTTTTATCTTTGGAGCAACAGGCACACACAAGCATCCACCACTATCAACTCTGCTCTTCCTTCAGAACCAACCATATAACGCGTCACCCCGGGGCTCCCGTGACACCACCTTTAAACAAGGGCGAGCGGGGCTCCCGCAGCCGTGCCCAGCCCAGCCCGGCGCCCCACTCCGTCCCCCGCCCGGGCGGGCAGTGCGGCGGAGCTGCGCTCCCGCTCGCAGCCCGGCTGCAGGTGGAGCCCTCGGCACGGCCAGAGGGGCATGCAAGGACGCGCCCCTCCGCGCCCCTCCGCGTCCCTCCGCGTCCCTCCGTGTCCCCGCGGCCGCTCCGCGCCGTCCCTCCACGTTCCCCCCCGCCCCGAGCCAGGCATGGGCTGAGCCTGCCGCCCCGCCACGGCCGCAGGAGAAGGACGGGAGAGCGTGTTCCAGGGGCACTGCGCTACCTCCCCCCTCGCTTCCCTCACGGAGCGCGTTTCCCTCGGCGGCCGGGCCGGTTCCGCTCCGCGCTGGGCGCAGGCGTCGCGGGCACGGGCTGACGTCACCGCCGGCGGACAGGGCCCCGCTGCCCGGGGAAATGGAGCCGCAGCGAGGGAGCCGCGCCGCTGGCCTGGCTGTGCTGCGGGAGCGGGACGGGCCCTGACCTGGCTGCAGAGACCCAGCACTCACCTCCCTTCTCTGCACTCGCACTCCGGACCCCCTCTGCCTTCACCTTGCGCTGTCCTGTTTAAACTCCATCTTACGGCACTCGGCTTAGCCACCGCCGCGCTCTGCGCTGGCCCGGTGCTCGCAGCTGGAATTCATCTGCGGCGCGAAATAGCTGCTTTACTGAGCTGGAGMTCTGGAGACCTGCCCATGTTCCCCCCTTCATGAACAAAAAGGTGCTTCATATATAGATACAAACAAGGAGATAAATCAGGGTTTTGTTTCTCTGATTTTCAYATATCCTTGCCCCGAAGTCCCAAGGATCTTCTATGAGGCATCACTGTACCACAAGAGTTAAATTTCAAACACATAAAGACAGATAAATCCAAAACACAGAAGCACCTGTGAGAGTTCCTGCCCAGTAACCAAAACAAACGATATGCAATTAAACGAATATAAAGAACTACCATGTTATAACAGTAATGCTATTTACAGTTATGATTTATGTCTGATGATATGCTGGAGAGGTTTCCGTGGACTCTTAATTAAGGTACACATACCAAGTAAATTTTTTCCCTTGAGGAATACTAATAAAAGCTATCACACCTCTGTACAGGAGTACACTTCTGATTTTTTTGAGAAAAATTGTTATAGTTGTTTTTGTTACTGCTATTACTACTATTAAAAAAATCCACAGAGTAATATGTTGAAATCATACTAATCATTTAATAATCATACTAATCATTTCTATGAGCAAAGTCAGATTGTAACTTCATACAGTTCTTGCTTTTGACTTGAAAGGTGTTTTTCAGAATCTCAGATTCCCTGTTTCCAGGGAAGCTGTAGAGCATTTAATAACATTAGTTCTAAGCATGTAGGATTCTTTTTCCAGAGATTGCTCTTTACATATAGAAGAAAAAGCAGATTTAGGCATAGGCAAACAGATGAACATCTGTCAGAAAAATAAAATTTTAAAGAAAAGCTGTTATTCAGAATTAGCATATACTTTAGCAAGTACATTTAGATTGCAAGCAGCTCTTTTCAAAAGAGTAAATGAGATTTTGTGATACAATGACATTTCAGAACGTGCTGTATTTTGAAAACCTGGAGGTTCCAGTGTTATGGAAGAAAAGGCRCTGACAGCTGAGACTGTAACTCAGAATAGTCTCTGACCAAGACTTCAGGCACCTAACATAAATAAAGACCAGGATTCACAGAGGAAAATTACAGCTTTTTCTTTAAGTGAAACTTACAAGCAAAGTAAAACAGAGGGGAAGAAATTATCCTTAGTGATATTTTCTGAAGATGTGTATACTACAGAGAAAATAACTATGAGCATCATATTGTATGAGGATAGCAGCAGGAAGATTTTAAGTGAAAAAAATTGTAAATTATTTCTGATCTGTGTCCTTATCCAAAGACCTGATCTACCCTTGTAAGAAAGTTAAAGACTAATTTTTCCTGTACTGTTAAGATTTTGCTGACACAGAGAACACATGAGTTCAGTGTGGAGGTTTTAGAGTGTATTACAGTTGACAAAATACCCTTTTGAAAAGTTCAGACAAGATTCTGTTTAATTCTTATTCATTAACTTAGTGTTTAAAACAAGATGTGTTGGCCAAAAATGTGTTTGTTCATTGGCCAAAGTGATACTAGCCTTTTCTCTCCAGATGCCTGGTTAAATCTTGAGATGAGATTAAGCAGTTTATCTGAGCCAGTTTATTCACACTGATTTCCCATTAAAGCTAGTGGAGATACTGGAGTCCAAGAGATAAATCAGTGTCATCATGATTACCTCCTMTTTTGGGGAGACAGCTTATACATGAACTTAATCTGATAGACCTGTTCCATCCATCATGACATCAGACTATCAGATCTGTTCAATAACTGGTCTATTCAATAACTGGTCATTATTATGCCTGGCTTTCTATTAACGTGGAAATATAAGCTAATAATTCCTGTATGTCTGTCTGTGTGACCTTGTATACATACACTTGGAACCTGTCCACAATGTCCAAAATGATGCAGCTGTCTTTCCTCAAGCCTAATGCATTCAGGCATTAAAAACACTCTTCTTAAGAGAGCTTTTTCTTTCTTTCTTTCTTAAAATGTTTTAGTCATTCTTCCATACCACCAAGATGCTGCTTTGAATTAAGAATTTCTCTATTAACATGGCACAAAACAGAATATTGTCAAACAGGAACAGATATGTAATGTAACTTAAAGCACGAAATGCAAATCAGAGCATAATGTCACRAAAGAGGCCACTGTAACTGAGGTCTCCTCTACCAGCTATTTCAAATTTCTCCTGGGTTTTGATTTAAGGCAAGATTTACAGAGGAACTTGAGTACTAATCATTAACCACAGTGGTGTCTGAATCTGTGGCCTCTTAAATTTCTGCCAAGAGTCACACATGAAAGAGCAACGCTGCTCAAATGTCCAGCAGCATTTTCATAGTGTTCCTTATACTGCTTGTGAAAGCATACCTCCCACATTACATGAATTTTGTGCAAGGCCTGGGACAAAGCAACTGGAGAACTGGCTGCACATATGCTCAGTCCTGTTTGAAACAAAAGCCTGCTGGTTTTAGCCTGCTAAAAGAAAACCTGCTTTCAAGTCTCCTGCCTTTCTGGAAACATGGTCACTAACTTCAGTTTTTCACCACTGACCAAGCTTGTCATAACTATCAGTCTAAGTGGTTTCAGTTTATAGGAATAAGAACAAAAAATTAAAGTGGGCCAAGGAGATTTGACACTCGAGCCAGATGATTACTGTCCTGAAATGTAAGATCTTGGGGATTAAGCATCAATTGAAATCAACATTCAAGAAACTATTTTGCTTTTCAACTGGCGTATTAAAGATGACCTCCCTAGCTTAAGCAAATCTGATGGTGGGGGCATGTATCTGGGATACTGGAGTCATGGGCTTAGAACAGAATTAAGCCAGGGAAGAGCTTAAGAGGTTTCCTTCTTTCCGGGTCATATGATAAATGGGTGGCAGTCACACAGTCAGCACATTGCCATGCAATTCTTCCTGTAAAAAAGGGGTGTAATGGGATTGAGTGCTTCATTCTAGGTGAGCTCTCCTTTAGACCGCAGAGGAAGAGTCTCATCAGGTCTCCTCATCATTTTCAACTTTGCCTGGATAACTCAGCACTGAGGCTGTTCTCTCTTTTTGCTCCCCTTTCTTCAGGAGTGCACTTGTATTTGGCATTGGGGAAAATCATGTCTAGTTACTAATTTTATATATATATATATTTATATATGCTATATATACACATATATCATATATAAATTAATAACGAACAAGTTTTATGTGGTGATTCCCAAATGTCTTTGATATGGCCTCAGCCTTCTGGACAAGTGATACAAAGCTGAGATTAACTGGCAAGGAAAAACCCAATTGCCTAACTGTATGACAGAAAAAACACACCTCTCTCCTCCCAGTATTTTGCAACTTGGCAAACTTTTTCCCAACCACACCAGTTCAGATATTTAAGTGGCCAAATTGCCACACTTTTGCTCTTAAGTGATCTTTTTTTAAGACTCTGCAGTTTGTTTTGTTTTCCTTGACCATGCAAAAATCTCTGCAATATTTGTTCTTGTGTGACAACAGTGAACTTTTTTTCATGCCAACATGAACAGGTTTTGTACAATTCAGGTACCTTTTTAAAAAACTGAAAACCTCTTCCTCTTAAGAAACTTCTTGGTTCCTCTGTGAAAAGTATAAAAACTCTGTGAAAAATCTAAAGCCAAAACAAAACACCAAAAACCAGAACAAAACAAAGCTATCAGTACCTTGGCAAATTACCTAATGTTTTCATATCCTCCTGGCTAAACAGGTTTCCCCACTATGACCAGGATTGTTTCACACGTCAGTGAGGCCCATATTTGAGTTAGCACGGTCACTGAACTGCTGCTGCTCCCAGTGAGAAGTCAGGCTCACCATGAAGGGAGCAGAGAGGAGTCTGGATTATTGCTGCTTCATCTGTTGCCAAAATGGAGCATTTCACTTGCAGTGCTGCCCTGCAGCATCTGACATGTTGAAATAAAATAACCCCAACATCACCCACTCCTGCAAAATTATCTTCAAGAAATGTCTGTTACACATTCAGCCTCCATCCACAACTCCTGTCTGATCACAGACCCTGGACACTCCTACTGTGTGTCAGTGGACTTTGGACTAAGGAGATGAAGTCTAGGATCTCAGCATGTCTTGAAATCTCTTACTTCCCTGCACACCTCCAATTCCTTATGTAAGCCGTAGAATGTATCAATGTTTAGCTCCTTAGTCCCCAKGCAGTGAGGACTAGGAACAAGGAGGAATTATCCAGCTCAGCCATCCAGGGAGTAAACCCACCACTTTCTGCACTGCACCTCTTAGGCACACAGCTTTTCAAAACTGCRAAGTGCATCACACAGAGCAGTCAGAATCTCCCAGCAAGGCAGTCTGGAAAACAGCCAAAACTGACACCACCACAGAGGGTCATGTCACTTCCAGCAGTCCCCACTGACCATTTTGTATAGCAAGGATTTTTTTTTTTTTTTTTTTTTTTTTTTTTTTTTTTTTTTTTTTTGTGTATTGCATATTTCATAAGCGTTAAGAATATCTACTGGAACTCTGGTATGATAACATCTGAGAGTTTTGCAGAAGTGTTTGAATACTCCTGAGTATTTACTCTCCTCCTGTTCTCTTAACGGCAATTTATTTTTAATTATATCTAATATACTCAAGAGTTAAAAGAAGTAGCCTCAGGAAGAAAACTTAAAAATAGCTAAAAAACATTTATAAATGTCTGCTCAAGGTCTTGCAAAATTTGCTTTTATTTCGCATTTGAACAATGTCCTAACTTCCTCAGTTTGCCTTTCATAGTCTAATCCATATTCCCATTCACTACACATTTATATAAGTGCAAAGTAGGAATTTATGGCAAATCATTTCAAGAATTAATTTATCTTGTAAAAATCTGGTTAATTAATACTGCAATAGCTGGTGAAAAACAAAGAGTATTTTTGAGAACTATTAATCAGCAAAGGTTTTAGCTCCAAAACAGACAAAAAGCTGCTCTCAACATTAGAACTAACAGAAAAAAGTTTTGTCTAACCAGACAAAATTTTCTTCCTGTTATGATGRAGCAAGTGTCAAGGTTTTTCCTATCCCAATACATCACTAGTCATAGTCTCAGGATTTGAATCTCCACAAATTGTATGGGTAAATCCAAATTGTTGCCCACTATGGTCCTGTGATGCAGTCTCCTGAAAATTTACTGCAGCTACTCATATTTGCTGCCAGGATGCTGTTTGCTTTGTTGAGGAGGGGGAAGGAGGCAGGATGTTGGGAGAAGATGAGAAGGAGAAGGGACAAAGTCATAAAGAAAGTGAGAGAAGATAGAAAGATTTCACCAAGTAATTTGGACTGACCTCATTAGGGTAAGAAAATTCAGCTAAAGGCCTATACTGCAGGAATAGAAAACATAGTGAATAAGTAACAAGAGTTGATCCTTCACCTCCCTTCTGATGAGAAATTCTGAGGAACAAGCAAAATTTTTGTTTCATAAAAACATTAATTACCCACCAGGAAATAGCAGATCTGAGATAAATGGAAGTGAAAGACTTCAGTGATTACCCCAAAAACCAACTGACATTCATAACATTTATGAAGAGTCCAAAAACTTTTTAAAGCAGGAAACTGAAGGCACATCCGTAGGTACTAACTGTCTATATAGCCTCACCTATTTTAGCAAGCATTCATTATGTGACCATGAATATGGGTTTTCAAGGGTAGCCCTAATGAGGCACAAATCTACCGAGTACAGGAATACTAACTTATTGTAGCACATCCACTTACTGACAGAAAGCAGCAAGTCAAGGACTATGTCRTCATCCCTCCATAATTGCAAATAGCTGTGATCCTAAACATAAGGACTTATACAGGCAAAACTTCAACTGATGATTTGCCAGCAGTGAGTGTTGAACACACTCCAGAATAAATGGCAACTGTGATAGTGCTAGTGACAATCACTCACATCTCATAGACTGCTCACCTCCTTTATCTTCACCAGTATAATAGGAAATGTCAAAACCAATTTTCTTTACAGCTGTTACCATTTTGCAGCCTGAATCACATAGAGCAATGCTCAGAATGTTTTCAAGGAACTCCCAGCATTCCATTTTCTCTATCAGATTGTCCTAAATAAATCTAGTTTCCTATCACATCTCCTTGCGGAAATACTTTGCTGTCATTTCATCTCACTCATGTACTTAACTGAGCAGCTGAAGACTTCATCTTCTTGTGACAGCCCTTACTGTTGTATGTCCTTCTAATAAAGTAGTCAATCATCATAATACCCAATCAGCTAGCTTAATGAAGTAAGAATTAGGTTTTTGAAGATGAAAAGAAGTATTTTCAGATGATTGCTTATATCATGTTTTAATTTACCTATCACAGTGAATAATTTATTTCAATAATTATCAGGAGAGCTTAGCATCCTTGGAAAAAATTAACTATTGTTCACACCAGACTGTCACATAAGTAATGTTTGACTGTATAAAATGCATACCTACCTTATTTCAACAGCCTCCATTCTTTAATCATCCCTCATATAGGTTTTGATTTGTAAGAACAGTTTATTATGAGATTCTATTAGAAGTCAAACGTTTTTTGAGTTCCCCATAAGAGGTCTGGTACCCACCCCTGTCCAATGCCACACAGTCAGTAGTGTGGTTTGCAGAAACCCAGGATTGCACAAGCTACTATCTCTAAACTCCAGAAGAGAATTTTGTTATTAATCCTATATATTAACTTTATAGGAAATACAATTGAATACTTACTGCAAAGTGGGAGAAAAAGAGCAATTCAGCCCAGTCTAGAAGATGTGTTTTTTACCATGCTGTGACTATATTACTGTGAAAATTTGAAAGTGATGAACAACAATTGTGATTCAAAACTACACAATACAGGTTGATACAGCTATATGGGGGGTACAGGTTTGATTTCCTTTTTCCAGAACAGGAAAAATTCAGATATATTTATATAATTCCTAGATATATATTTTAAATATGCTTCTACTATGGTTTTATCCTCACTTGCCGAAACCTTCTATACCTTTTGTATCCTGAACATAGAGAATATACTATATTCTGTGCATCACAGGGGTAGATTATCCCCAGCTTGCTGTAGACAAGCTCTCCTTCCAGTCACAGTTCAGCCTCCCCTTATCCAGTTTCTACACTTCAAGTTCTTTTTTCCTTGACAAAAGAAAACACTCCCCATACTAGTTTTTTCCGACGGATGTAAAACTCATATACCATTGCTTGTTTGTTTGTTTTGTTGGTTTTGKTTTTTGTTTTGGTTTTTGGTTTTTGTTTTTGGGTTTTTKTTGTGTTTGGTGTTTTTGTTTGTTTGTTTTGTTAGGGAACTCTGAACCTGCCAGAAATGTCAGTTCTAAAGAGCCCTGAAAAAACTAATGTAGAGAATTCAGAAATTAGGTACATTTGTCCATATTTGACATTTTATTAAAAGGAAAAAACTAGAGGTTCTGAGAGTTATTTGACACTGAATATTCTGATAAGATTTAAGCTAGTATTTACCTGCTAATTTTCACAGTGTAGCTGTTAAACCAGAAAAGATGGATACACAGAGACCATGCATTTATCAGAGACCCTGCGATTTTCCCCAAACCAGGTACCTGGCTTCTACTCCAGGCTGCCTTTCTGCAGCAAGAGGATCATTAGCCATGATTTTTTAAGCTGAACCTACAACTTCAACCAATCTTAACTAGAAAAGAAGAATTTTATGTCTTTTCCTTCTACATGGAGAATGCTTTTGTGGTTTTCTCTCTTCCTAATAGACAAAAGAAGGAAGAATGCTTCTCTCTTTCCATATAATATGAGAAAGAGTAATGTTTATTGTCTCCAGCCATAAACTTTTCCATAACATGGAAATTTCAAAATTTCATAATTTGGACTCCAGTGACCATCATTGCAAAAGACCCCATCACTCAGATCGTAATTATTTTATACAAATGGGTAACATCTCTGCAGTGTGTGCAGTGTGTACATAGCACAATTTATTTCTGTTTACTTCACTGAATCATTGTTGAATTTGAAGATGCATTTTGTAAACAATTATTCTGCTCTAATAGTAACACATTTGCTTTACAGACACCTCAGTGAAGCACTCCTGTCAACATGAATTGTCTGTCATGTGCTTTAAAATGTTTTGGAAAAATACAGCATGCCATCTGGCTCCCAAGCACTCATTATATCCATTGGAATATGAGTGTTTAAGGAAGATAGCATCACATGATGCTCACCAGAAAGAAAGAAGGAAAGAAAGAAAGAGAGTATTTAGAGATGATGCAAACAAGAAAAAAAGCTAGTGTTTATTTTTTAATTTACTACAACTAAGAGCATGCGAGCCATTTCAGTGAATAAAGACAGATGACAGCTTCTGTTACCAGGACATTTTGGTCCAATATTATTTTCCAAGCGAAATGAAGGAGAAAAAAATCTAGCAGGGGAATGGAATGCCAAAGCCACAAAATATTTAGGTTCCTCAAGGGAAGGGTGCCCCCATGAACTGAGACTCAGAGGGCATGCTTCAAGTTTCTTTTAAGGCTTGCCAAATAACTTAGTTTTTCCCCTTCAAATGTCAGGTCTCCCGYCTTTAATTGAGTCTAATGACTGTGAGCTTCCCATATTGGCACAGCCCTAGGGAAACATATCCTACTATATAGTCATCATCTGTGGAAGCACTTTAAGGCCCTAATGTGGAAAGAGAACTGCACCTGCAAAAAGTGAATTGCTGAATAGATACAGGATTTAAATCCCATTTAGAAAGGCATTCTCTTTTATTAGGGGAGTTGCTCAATAATTTTGTTAATGGGAAACTTAAAAGGATGTAGGTTAGGAAAGATTGGGGAGTTTCCAAAAAATAATAAGTGTTTGATTTTTAGAAACCCCAAAACAATCCAGGTTTGACATAATTTGCTGGGATATGCAAGTGCTTTGCGAAAACAGGGGGTTTTTGTGGTATTGTGTGTTGCTGTCAGAAGCTGTTAAATATATGTAAATAAACAATCTGATAAATACATGTTAAGCAATTCTCCTTATGACACAATGGTCCATTGTCTGATGACAGTGATGCAAGAGAAAAGAACAAGCTGCAATACTGGAGAAAATAGCCCAGGGAATAAAGGGAAGGAGCACAACAGATAACTGTTGTGATAAATGGGATAAATGGGATGAGAAGGAAAAAACAAGTAAGACCTCATTCAGAAGAGAGCAGGACACCATCTACTGAATGATATGTGAACTAGTGGTAGGTAAATTTCTTCCTCTGTAAGAACTGGGTAATGTTGTGCTTACTGACCTTATCTAGCTTCTCTGCATTTTCTCAATGTATAGCTATTTTTAGCAGCAGTACTCTGCAAAATGATTTGTAACTCATTTTGGCTGTAAAGCTGGATCCACTTGCACAGTCCTTCATAGCTTTAACTGTTTCTTTGAATTCACAGAACTAATCTTGGAGCTGTGGGATTTGTTGGCCTTGGATTCCCGAATTAGGGGAATTGGCTAAGCCTCTGATGGAGACAACCAAGAAAGAAGAGATAGAGCCTATTGAATGGGGCCCTGAGAGGGATCAAGCTTTTAAAGCAATAATAGCTAATGGGAAATCAGAGTCTTGGTTTTTCTGGAATAGTGTTTTGAGATATAACCAAAATAACTTTAGAGATTCAGGCCTGATTGGACGGGGCTTTGAGCAACCTGGTCTGAGCAACCAGTAGAAGGCACCCATGCCTGTGGCAGGAGGTTGGAAATAGATGGTCTTTACAGTCCCTTCTAAACCATTCTATGATTCTGTGACTCACAAACCTACCAAGGKGAAGATGTTCCTTCCATGGCTCAAAAGAACAAGACCATTTGTTACACTAATTGATTAATTCACACAGTTTGTGCTGCCAGGTAGATTATAAATGTTCAGTCATATGTTCTCCTATTACCCAAATAAAGTCCCCTGAAATCTGAGCAAGACATTCTGCAGCTAATCTGCACATCAGCAGAGTGCCTGCATGAACAGCACTTGCGTTGAAAAGGCAATGAGGAAAATGAGGACAAAAGATGCTCATTCATGAAGCTGAAAATCATGGTTTCAGCTCAGTTTCCTTTAAAACCTGAGAATGACAGACTCCTTTACCATCARCAGTTTTCATAGCTCCCATCATAATAGGTAGGAAAGACAGCAACAGCCAAACCATCCTACCCCAGCCTCACCTCCAAAATGTTTGCAGAGTTTTTGCCAAACTAATTGATGCTCTTTTCATATTCCACGTGAAACTGCATGTTTTTATTCCAAATATAAAAGGAAGATCTCTCATGGGAATTTCCAGATCCCTACCTTGTTTCAAAGAAACAAATGAGCCCTTCCTATTCTCCCCATCCACAGGTTTGTGAACACAGAATAATCCCAAATCTCATTCCAAGATTTTTTTCTGTTCGCACCTTTTATACTCACTGAATGGCAATCTGTCCTCCACCAAAGTGCAGATAGCACCACTGGCCTGTGTCAAGGACCAGCCAGTTACTGACCTTATTAGCCTGGCCATCTCAGTAACACTCCAACACTTGCTAAACACTATTCTTCACAAAGCCAGACCAGATACAAAGGGTAAATACTCTAATTCCCCTTTGGTTTGATCAGGTAAAWATTGCTTCTGTCTTTTTGGTTTGGGAGTGGTGTTTTATTCTATTAGAATATAGAAAACACCCCTGAGCTCTCCAAAGTGCTGTACTTTTCCTTCCTATATGTTACAGTATCTAAGTATCTAATCAATTTCAGATTTGAAATGTCTTTTTTTTTTTTTGTTTTTTTCCTGAATAAGAAAAAGCAGAAATAACTCCTCTTTGTAAGTAATACTGTTCTTTTGTTTTCTTAGAACCATGCCATTTTATTTCCAGGATGGTCCAGAGAGAAAAAACCACTAGGATTCAGCAAAATGCCTCTTCATAGATTTAAGATTGTGTTTAAATCCACTCCTCTTATGCAAATCTTTTGTAATTTTTGTGTTGTTTCGTTTGTTTTGGGGTTTTTCGTTTAGTAACATTCCAATGCACTTAATCCTTTATGAAATGAAGGCCTAGGAGGTTAAGTGGTGCATGTGAAAAAGAAAAGGGGGTGGTTGGGCATAACATCAGGCGACATCATAATTAGCCACTAGACATGCCAGTTTCAGCTATAAAAAAGTAATTTAAAGTTATAAGCAAGACATTACATTTGTGCCCTAGGGACCTCATTTATATTTGGAATCACTATTTCAGCATCTAATATCGCTTCCAAAAGCATTCTGCTGTGTTACCAAATATAGCTGAAACACAACATAAGCCAGCTATATAAGCTTTTGTAAAGTTGTCCACAGTGCTTTTAGTTACAAAAACATGGGCTTTCTATTTGTGTCTTTTGTAATGCCAGACACAAATAAGCTTTTAATAACAAACATTAACCAGATGTTGACCAGAATCTAATATATGCCCTTGAAAAAAAACCCCAAAACCCTATTTCCTTAAAAATGTTGCTTTTGACAAGATTGCAATAGAGAAAATATGCAGACAGATACATGACAGGTCTTCAGACACACACAACCAACCAGGAGTTCTAGCTGTGATGGCAGTATCTGATAATGAAGCCCAAGAAGCTCGAAAGTACAGGTTTGATAATTTTTCTCTAGTTCTTGTACTTAACAAAAGAAACTTCTTGTAGTGGTGGATTTAGCCATGGCTCAATAGAAACAGGCAGTGGGCTAATTAAATCATAGCTGCACGAGTACACTATTACTGTCAGCTCTGAGAGTGTGATACTTCCTAGTCAAAACCAAGCCTGTTACACTGATTGGCAAAAGTACCAAGAGAGCAGATGGAACAATTCCCACATCATCTCGTTCATCAGTAACACTTAAAACAAAAAATGTTTGCCAACATAAACACACCACAGCACAGAGACATGTCCTCATGATTGACCATTTCCCATCAGCGTGACCTCTGAAGAGACGTGACAGCTCTCACAGCCCGGCTTTGCCATCTGAGCCGTYGTGCAGCTCTGACAACAGTTCATGCCATCAGCCCTGACTGTGCCTGCACTTGGGGGCTCTGGCAACACAGCTGTCACCAGAGCCCCCACAGGCATGTAACCAGCTAAATTCTGGTGTGGTCCTCATCTCCCAGCATCCAAACACTTGGTCCCATCCACTTACAAACCTCCCTGACCTACTGTGGGAGAAAAGTGTTAGCATCGTTTACTAAGGGATAGCATATTGTAAAATAAAACCCCCGAAATAGCTGTGGTTGGACCAGACAATGTTTGACTGATCTCTGCAATTACAGGGCTGTTTCTCCTCCCACCCCTTCTCCACTGGCACATTCACTGCTGACATGTCAGTCTTTACAAAGAGAACTGCATAACTTCCCCAGACTCAGAAACTGATGCTCAAGCCTGCTGATCCTGTGCTGTAGAGAACAGCCCATGGTGTTGAGAAACATAACCTGCAAAATTTTATATTCTGGTACTTAATTTTTCTTGGTTCACCTAAGTGTTCACTAAAACTGGCAAATCAGAAAAACCAGATTACAAGAGCACTATTGTGGATTTCCTTAACAGGGAGTATTCTAGGTAAGATAAAGCACAAATGAGAAATAGTCTACCATTTTCTTGAGAGCCACTACAGCAGATCTCCAAACAGCAATATGGTTGTGATATGTACAACCGGACCTTTTAAAATTTGTTCCTGAACCAGTCCCTGGTTCTTCAGACAGAATTCAAAGGGCATCTCATTCTTGCTCTTTTTTTCCTATTTACTGGAGACATTCTCAGCAGAAACTCTACAGCTTTCTGAGAATTATAATAGTCTATGGCAGAAATAACCAATTCAGTATTAAGAAATACACACTTGGTGCAAGCAATCAAGAATACTAAATGCCTAGGCAGGATGAGTATCCATTTTTCTAAATTTTAAAATATTTATCTCTTTGCATGTGTTCTTACCTTTCATGAAAATGCTGATCTTTATGAAGCTTGGTATTACTTTATTTTAAAAAAACTATCTTATCCTTCTTAAAAAGCTATATTGTGTATCACAGATTTTAAATTATGGAATGGAAAAAAAATTAAGCGGGGCAAATAGTTACTTGTGTACTATAAACTTAGAAGCTGGATAGTGGCGTACAGTAAAGCTTTGATAAGGAACAAGAATATAACGAGATTTCCCTGATCTGTGTGTATTTAAGACACATTAAAACTGCCTGTCAGACGAGWGTAGAAAAATTCTTTGAACTGCAAACTTTTTAGAGCTAACATTCTTCAGCTTGTTCAGAAGTTCAACCAGCTGAAATAAGAAATTTGACCTGGGGCACGTCCCTTGTTGTGGAGAACAAAGTCAATGACCACTTTAAAGTTACTCWGCTGCTGACTCATCTTCTCTCCCAAGCATTCACAGCTACACCATGAGAAAATACTGCAGCAATTAACCACAAAAGATTTTGGGACTGGCAGCTGTTAGCAGACCAAARCCTACTATGCAATTGTGGATCTGGAAATTTATGGGTTTCATTGAAAAATGAGCAAGTCTTTTATGCTTTACAGTGCTGCTAAATGGCTTCATCTTTGATCTAGTCCCTCAGCTGTACCAGTGGGACAAACATTTTTTGAGAGAAGCATAACACACACCCAATAGCTCTGTATTTTCCAAGTATGAAAATCATCCAGCTCAGTTTCTTTCAAACATATTCATTCCTTTAGGGCAGAAATTTTCCTTCACCATTTAACAGTAGGGGGCATATTCAGTGTATGCCAGCAAAGTTTAATGAAATCAATGAAGTAGCACTGATTTGGAGTAATTGAGAATCCAACCATGTGTTCTAATGGGATATTTCTAAGGGCTTATATTGCTTTCCTTTCTGGGAAGGGGAGAATGGGGAAAGGGGGGATGGGAGTCAGGAATTAAAGTCCATTTGCTTTGTGAAATGGGGTTTTATCTTAGGTAGCACAGACAAGAAAACACCTGCACAGTTTTTTTTAATCCTGACATTTTTCTTTCTGCCTTTGTAAATTGAAGTGTATTTTGTTTTCATGTGCCAGCCAAATTTCCCCTTTCTGCATTCCTGTACAGGCTGTTCTCACCACTTTGAAATGAGAATGTAGCTAGTGTTTGGACACCCTGTGAATTGGTTTTGATTGGAATGACTACTAGATGCAAACATCAGAAGGCCTCTGGGCCATGTAACTTGAACCATGTGGGCACTAGAGTTGGCTGCACAGTGCAACCAAACGCTATTCATTTACATGTGCTAAGGGGAATTTTTACAAGCTTGTTAAAATTGTGAGTAATTGAAATCTGGAGCTAATGTCACTGTGTCCAAATTGTCTTTACTCCACTGAGTAGAAACAGTAGAGCAGTTAAGAACTGATTTTGCCACTTTTTGGGCAAAATAATACAGCTGATAGAAGAGAGTATAGTAGAAGGAACAGATAAATAATACGTTCTGAGATTTGCTAATATTATGTAGAGTGCAACCACTCTGATTTGATAGGCACATGTGAAATGCTCATTGTGTAACATTTAGAATGGCTTTTGAACATTGCAGATTGGGTATAGCAAATTCATTTTGTTTCGTTCCTTGTACCAGGGTGATGCTGAACAAAGTGCTCTTCAGCTGCTAAAATGGATCAGCTAAGTCTCTTCCTCACAGAAGTCAGGCTCAAGGAGACTTCTCTTAGAAGCATTTAGATGCTGGTGATCATATTTGGGGGCAGACCTAATCCATCACAAAACCATTTATAATTTACTTTGAAAGAAAGTCACATACCTCAGAAGCACAGGAGTTGTCAGCTGGCAAAGGAGAAAACACTCCTTGAGGTGACACCTCAAGTTTTCAAGGACAGGTGCTTAACTGAAGGCTGTCAACAAGTTTGCYTCCCAGAAAGTAAGAGCTATTTGGGATGATACTGTGGAAGAACGCATTGCATCTTGGTATGCATTTCCCAAGAGATTCAGTCCACTAATGTTAGTGTTGCTGCATAACCTATGTAGAAAGTGAACACTACCCCTGTTTATTAATGCAAACCTGCAACTAAATTCAGAAATACAGGTGCTTAGTTTTGCATTTCAAACATATCTGACAGGAAACCAAACAACAAACAAATACAAGGTTAAGAGACTGGGTAAAGACTGAGGGCTGCATCTTTAGCCTTAGACATCCAAGTTCTTCTTAGGTCCTTTCACAGAGCTTGACTCTAGAAACTAAGGTAAGATCACTAATAAGTTAGTTAAGATTCAGGTCCCATAT
Source organism: Malurus melanocephalus (assembly GCF_030028575.1). NCBI lineage: Eukaryota > Metazoa > Chordata > Aves > Passeriformes > Maluridae > Malurus > Malurus melanocephalus. The sequence goes on along the minus strand of NW_026623584.1, from coordinate 207,088 downwards.
ATAGGTCTTCCAAAATCTTTTCTCTTTCCCATTTTACCCCATATCTAATGTCTATGTCCTCATCATTCATCATCGCCATTCTTAGCTCTTCTGCTCCTATATAYAAATACTGCAAGCAAGCCATTAAAAAAGTATTATTAGCATTGTTGTTGTTGTTACTCAAAAGATTTATGACACTGGTTTTGTTCAAGTCAAACTTCAAATCTACTTAAGAATTACCATTATTAACCAAATGAAGGGAATGAGCACTTGAGCATGATTTAAGAAGTATACATATTGCAGAAGCATGGTAGGAATTCAAAAAATATTGGTGTATCCTACAGAAAACAGTGGCATCATGATTGTGCACATATTTGAAAGACTACACTACAGGAGTTTCAGTAATGCCAGACACAAATATTTTTAACTAGACAAGTGTACTTTTGTGTTTCATTAAGGTCAATGTAACCCTTTAAACACATTTGCTTAAAGCTACTAGAAAGAACATGCCAGTTATAACATTTTTCCAGCCCTCTGGAGAAAACCAGAATGCTCAGAAGCCATATTTTTGAGCTTATGCAAAACTACCATAATTGTCATTGCTACTATAAGGCAGATTTAATGAATTGAGGGTGAACAGGATTAATGTACTTTCGGCAAGCCAAATGTTAAACACATTAGAATTACTCAATAATTACAATAAACAAGAAAACAAACAAAAAAACCAACCCAAAGGAATAGCCTTACTTCTGCTACACAGCCATGATATTTGTGTGTACTTTTCTTCTACGGATACACTGATGTCAGACCACAATTCTGAAAAAACAAGTAAATCTTACTTTTCTATATACTCCAGTCTGCATTTCTACAAATCATGTTGCCTTCCTCCCTCCCCTCATCCCCCTCAATTAAGGAAGTTTGGATGAGATTCTCCTTCTTTCAGAGAGCACTCAATTCTGCATCATTCACTGCTAGCACAATTTCGGTTCTGCTCATCAGTCTTAAGTTAACACTGAGGTTTTCACAGTAGCTGTAACACTTACCAAGTCTCCAACAGATTTGCAAACACTTTTAGGATTAACTTTCCACCATTTTCCCAGCAGCCATGTGTATGTAGCAGACAAGTATCCACATGCCAGTCAAGGTCTCCTCGTTAGCCCATTGCTGCCCGACTGCCATGCACAGTAAACCTCTTCAGGCAATCAAGTCTCTTTCCACCCAACGCTTCTGCCCACAGTGGAAGTTCGGGCAGATGCTTCAGCCTCTCCCAATATAAACACAGCAGGTCCATTCCACCAGACGCCTCTTCCTCTGGGGAAAGCAGTTTATAACTATTGTGCACCTCAAATGCTGTTGATGAGACTGTGGTTCCATCATGAACAGACTGAAATGGATTTACTTACCTCTTCTGAAGTTACTCACTGAAATAAGGAGCTGGGACACGATCAGCCAGGTCCTCAGTTCTCTCTATAATTTTTGCATTATATTCATCATTCCAAGCTTCTTACATTATGGAATCTGAAGAATTTTTAATCTATGAGCAGAAATACCCTCCTAGGAATTCAGAAAGTAAGTTCTGGTAATTTTATTGTCAAATTCTTTACAAGTAATTTATGTTTCATGTTTGCATACACTATTTGCTGTAGCTGTTTGCTAAGAAAATATTTATTAGGATTGGAAGTTTAACATAGTAAATCAAACACTTAACATTCACTGGACTTCAAACATAGATATAAAATACCTTACAAAAATTTTATGGAATTACATAAAGCAAATGCACAGGGTTTGTCTGTTTCTACACTGAATTAATCCCAAGCCAAAACCAAAAAATAACCCCAAAAGATCACAAAAAAGGCATGATAAACTGCATTTTTGTCATTGTTGCACTGCTATGTAATAAGCCCTTTTTACAAATATTTACTCAATGTTAAAAAAATCAATTAAAAATGTACTCCATCTAACAGAACTATTGGATTAACAGCTGATTTTTAACCGACTTTACATCATCAAAATCTATTAATAGAGGTACCTTAGTCACTTAGTTTAAAATATGGAAAGTAGAGATAGAAAAAAATTAACCTTTAGTAGTCTTTAATATAAAATGCACTAAATTTTCCAAAATAAGATTACGACACACTAGTGCCAATTTATGCTGATGAAAGCTGATATCAGCTTCTTTCTAACTAAAATTCATTTCACAAAACCTTTATATATTACATGAATATTCAAGTAAACTATTTAAAATATTTAAAAATGCAAATCTGAATGATACAGTGTTTAAGAGAGATGGTTAATTTGGGAATGCTGTCATGTCCACCTATATATATTTATAGATATATATTTTTCTTGTTTTTAAGACCATCATGATTCTACCCGATATTGCAAGAAACGTCTGTCATTAACATTTGATATTTTTCTGTGAATAACTTCAAAAAAAATTATAAGGATTTAACATACCACTACGTAGCTTTCCATCACTGTTTCTGTGTACTGTGCGACACTGAATCACCTTACTGGCTTCCCTTTGTAAAGTGCTGAGTAACAGCCAAATTACATCAGATTTAAATGGATTTAAGTGGTGGTGATGGTGCTCAGTGTCTCACCAAAAACAAAACCACCATTAAACTGCTATAATCCAACAATAATATAAATTAAAACCCCAAGTTCAGCTGAATAGTGTRTGTGTTCACCAGTGTCAAACCTCTAAAAAAAACCTGAAAGATTAATGACATATTTCTTGCAGGCTGCATTCTTTATATCCTTCAGCTGCAAGGACATTAAAAATCTTTTATTAATGATTCAAACACTGGTTGAAGGTGAGTTGCTCACTAGTTTTGGTCAAGTGGCTTTTGGGAAACTTTCAGAGCAAAATAACCCAGCAACAGGAAATTGGAATGGAAAATGCCAACCATGCACAGGTACATTACTGCAGGAATTGAGTAACACATGCAAGACAAATAAAAAGTCAGAACATACCAAAGTAGCAATGGTTAAGAAGTTAGTAAAGTTTTCACAGTGTTTAATACAGCCTTTAACACAAGTGCATCACTTACCACCACTACTGCTCAGACATTTTAAAACATCTCTTGGCCATGCAGATCAGTTTGAGAAGAAAACAGCAAATTACACGTCTTAGGCATTTTTAGACATTAAGTACAACTTATAAATTTATTTTTATATTCAGTCTTATCAAACAGATGTTTTCAAGCTATATTCATTCTTTGTGTTGGGCTTTAACATCACTTCCAATTTTGTTGGATCCTGAGCACTAAATGCCCAAAAAACTGGCCAAATATACAAAGCTAAGCTTTGTTCAAATAGCCAAGTTATTACATGAACAGAAGGTATAGAGAATTTCTTGTTGGCACTCCTAAATTTCTTCCTTCCTAACTTGAGATGATCCTAACCTTGAGATGGTTTTATTCAGTTGTTCACATACATCTTTGCCTCCTGGAGACATTCCTCTACTTGGGTGATTTATGAAGAAGTAAAACTAGACTCAAGAACACCACTGAGKTTTTTTTTCTCTTTTCAAAGAAGAAAATACACATTTTTTCCCCATTTGGCAAATTCTATTTGACGCTACATCACCACGACTCAACATTAACTCATACAAGAGAGACTTACTCCACTGTCAGACACAGCAGGGGAAAAATGTCCAGAGGATAAATGGGAGGCTTTTTATCTGATATAATTGCTTGCTCATAAGGAGAGAATCCAGCTTCCCCTTTGTTATTCTTTCATAAATTAATAATTTGTTAAAATCATAGTCGCAAGAATTTTAGCTATGACACAAAATTCAAGTTTAAAAAAAAATAACAAGAATAAATTAGTTACAGCCTTGTAAACAATTGCTCATTTATGTAACATACTTGGGGAAAAAAAATTCCTCTATATAATAAATCAGACAGTACAAGGCACACATCACACTTAAGAATTCAAAGTGATAAAACCAGCAGATGCCTTCATCTCCTTTGTTCGCTGGTGTAATTGTGCTATAGACACTGTAAAAATATGTAGATTTTTTGTTTACATTACAGTCATTTGAAAATATTTCATGACTGTGCTTTTTCTGGCAAAATATTTGTGCTATTTTACAGTACAGTATGATTTGAAGTTCTTGGAATGAATCTTCTCAAATGTTCTCTACAAAGCTTCCAGGGAAAAGTCCAGTCTTTCCATTTCGTTGCAGAGTGCCTTTGAACCAGCCATCCTCACGTTTTTTGTGTACAAAAACAATATCACCTTCCTTAAGTTCAAGTTCTGCTTCGCTCTGAGGAGGATAGGATACCACAACCCTGTACCTGTGTAATTAGAAAAAAAACCACCTTTGTTTAGGTTATTTTTTTTGCCTCCCCCCTTTTTAACCCAATGGTTTTAAAAATATTTCTGTGCCTGTTAAAATTTATGAACACAGGAAACTGCCTAGAACTGTTTGCCGAGTAACAACTTAATATTATGTCTTGAACAGATAATAACAATTGCAACGTAATAAATTTAAGGCAAATTCATGCATGTCCTGTGATTTTTTTTTCACCAACCCTGTAAAAATACAGACAGTGATTAAATAACAGGAGAAAATTGCAAACATTTTTTCAGTATAAATTTACACRATCTTCCAGTCAGTGTGATTCAACAAGAATCAAAAATTCACAGCAGTAACGGCAAAATTTTACACGTGTCTTTAATTTTATAATGTCCCAGTGATGGCTCTTAATGAAAGACAAAGAACAAAAAGAAGGAACCAACAAAACCTGTTGAGTTGCTGTTTTGGATTATTGTCATTTTTCTTAGAAACTTTTCAAGATAGAACATATGCCATCCTATTTGATGGCACAACTTGAGTACTATTATATTAAAAACTATATGCAACTTGACAATTTTCTTAACCACCTGACAGAAAGAAAAGTGTATTCTTTGAGTCTGTCACAGTAAAATCGCTTTCCAAATATGAGTGCATTAAAAAGAGGCTACACTCTTCTCTCTCTGCTTTTAAAGATGCATAACACCACTCGGTCTCTTCTACCATAGTTTCAGTTCACATAAACCTAAAATTTTACTGATTATGGTGTTATTTTAATGTTCTTAAAATAATTTATCATCTAAATAGATTAAAATAAATTAATAAATTAATAAATCTGATGTAAAGCCAGAATAACAGGATGTTATTCTAGTAAAGGATGGAATACCAATTAAAGCTCAATACATACATAATAAAACAAGTTAATTCTGTAATACTGAAGCAGAYAAAGATACTGTATTACAGAAGAATGTTTTGTTTAAGAACACATAAAAAAAAAAGAAGCCTGTCCATACAGTTATAAGTATTCAGAAAAGAGTAGTAGCACTTTGTAAATAATTGAAGTCCCTTAGGAAATCTAAGTATAGTAAAACATATTTGGACTTAATCAGTTATCAAATGTTATTTATTAGTGACTTACAAGCTATGACTTTGTTTCAGTTATGGCAATCCCCAGATTCAGAGCACTGGAATTATTAGATTCACGCTTCATAAAAGCTATCAAGCCATTTAAAAGATTTATTAATGTGCAGCTCCAGAATGCTCTGCATCCCACCTAGGCCTGSACTAACTTCTGCTGTGGGCAGTTTGGGTTTTAATGCTGACTTAGGAAATAAGAACCAATAATAGACTATAAGTTAAATYGAGACTGTACACTACTTGAGTTAAAACAATAGCCTTTACTCAGGCAGGACAAGGACAAGATAGAGAAGGATAAAGAACTGCAATAAAGCTATGAAGAACTTCTACTGCTGTTAACAAGCAGGTTGCTCCTAGGCTGAAAATTAACCAGCACACGACATAGCCTGGTTAAAAAAAAACAAGTTTTAAGAAAGAATACCTGCCTGCCTCACCTTCCACCCTCTCAAACACTGCCCTGTAAATCTTTGCCTTGAAATATGCTTGTTTTCAGTTTCTAATTCTGTGTATCAGTAACCTCTATGCTCCCCTAAATTGACAGACAAGTCTGTTCTCTGCTGCTGCTTTCTTTTCTTTGCTCTCCTCCCTAGAGGGTCACCAGCTGACAYAGAAATACGGTTGTCCTGAGCTTTTCACATAGTGTCTAACAACCTGCAGTGATTTGGTACTTCTCATTTAATTTCAGCTTCCCAACTACTTTATATTCATCATGAAATCTAGTGTCTAAAAATGAGTACAGCAGCCCTGGTTTTAAAGTGCTATTTTACTGTATTTTTCARTGCTTAATGAGATGAAAACCATCAGGCTTTGCACCTCTAACTCACATGTYATGCCACATTTTACAAATTCTATTTGCCCAAAGAGAGGTGATCAAACCCAGACCCATCACACATTCACACAGCTCTCTACCCAGATCACCCTGGGTTAGCTGCGGAACAAAAACTATTTTTCCATTGCTCATTTCATCATCTACAACATATTGCCAAAACTATCAATTTCATGCAGAATAAAAGCTTATGCTGCAGCTCAAAGATTCATTGCAAGGTCTCTCAAGAAAAATAATCATATTTACTAAGCATAACCTATGTTTTGGAAAAACATGTTCATTGCCACATGTTTGAATCTTCCAGAACACTTCCTTGTTTGTCTACGTATTCAGTATTTGTAAATGTTTTCAATGTCTGAAGGCCAGATTTGTAGATTCTTTGTGGTCACTTAATATTTCACATGCACCTAAGCTGTACAGCTATGAAGTTTTTCCTTTCTTTCTCTTTGACTGTCTCATGACATTTTTCATTAATTTTCAAAATATTATCCTAATTATTCATAATCAGCCAGTGATAAAATGTAAGTATTAYAAAAATAAAAGTACTTTAGCTTCCTAGAAGCAGCCAATATATTTGCCATCAGTTCTTCATAATCCTAATGTGTCTGGCTATATCCCACAGTGGTTTTGCTTTGTATTTGTGAATTTATTTTTTATTTTGAGGAGAGTGTTGGTCATTTCTCCATTCTACTTTTCATGTTTAATGTTAGCATTTCACACACTTTTCAGTAACATGAAAAAGATTATATCTTTCATGTGTTTCTCCATTTCTTCATTGCTTCTGTTTCATTGGACACAAAATACCGCTTTTATTCCCACTGAGTTGTAGTTGACTCTCGGACAATTATTTGTGGTTTTCCTGATCAAAAGTGGATAAAAACACTTTTCTCACATGCAGAAAATTTTAGCTGAGAGAAACACAGAAAGTTGGAATTAATTACTACCATTACACCAGTTAAACTCATATTTATTACTCAACCTCTTGATTTAATTTCTTTTTCTTGCACTTAACTTTTCAGCTCATGTGTGCCCTGCTGTAGTGCAGCTCTTGTATCTTCTGAGTGGGTGCCTTGATCCTACAGATCACCAATGGCCATTGARGACAGAGTGATTCTCAGCATTTAATTAACAGCATTAAATGGTGCCAGATGTGGTAAGGCTTGCTGCCCTATAAAGCCACTGGCCTGCTCACTGGGAGCAGATGTTACACCAGTCATTTTGGGGTAGATAAAATTACTTAGGGTCACTTTAATCACAGAACAAAATTACTGCTTTTCTTTCACTGTAACTGGATGAAAGATTCATTTTATAGTTTAGGATATGCAGAGATGTGTATTTAGGTTCAATTTCAAGTCTCTAACATCACTGTGGGACGCTGGGTAGTTTATTATTACAATGCTGTCTATTTACTGTAAAATTTAAGGCTATTTAAGCAACATTTCCCTCTAAAAGAGAAAGCTCATGAAAAACTTGAAATTTTCTTTAAAGTTTTATGGGAAAAGTAAACTCAGATAACCATCTCTGYATACTCGTAGCACAGCGTGTCTCATTCTGGGAATTGCAGATTCCTGGGAGTTGAGTCTATTTTTGTAAGGAAAAGACAGTGATCCTTGGCCTTGTCAGCACTGCAACCGTACAAGAAATTATCCCAAGACAACCTGTGTATTGGCTGGAGAATCAGAGGAAATGACTGAGTCCCACGGCAGTCTCAGGTGATGGAAATTCTCCAAATTCTAAGCAAGGCTTGGCTGAAAAACATCTCTGCTCCTTCTGTGCAAGGAACATGTACCACAGCAAGCACCAACCTAGTTCACAGGAGCAGAGGGAATACAGGAATGGGAGCTATGGGGCAGACCGGCAGTTGTGACATTACAGAGAATCTACAGAGAATCTACAGAGAATCTATGCCTTCCTTTAGTGAAATTGCCAATGGTATCAAATATCTACAAACCCAGGCACAAAGATCCTGTTTGCTATCAAATAAATCAAGTGTGCATCCACTTCTGTATGACTGCAAAAAAGTTCACAAGCTTTACTTCTCATTTTCTATAGAATGTAGAGGAAAGGCATAGGACAACCTGCAATGCCAGTGAATGGAGAAACAGTGGGATTAGCATAAAAATTTGATACTGAATCATAAAGAAAGAAAGGAGTTTGGGGAAAACTGCATCCAAAATAAGAACATTTTCAGGTGCTTTCCAGAGTTGAGTCAGCTTATTCTGCCCTAATTCACGCAGAATAATCAGCAGAATCTGACTCCTAAATCCTTTAGCCACCTTTGAAAACGGAACTTGAACACTAATAATTACACTGCCAAGGCAGCAGTGTCAGAATAGGAGTWCTGTTTCTTTTTCCAGTCATATTGTAATCTGTGATTGGAACTGTAAAACGCAAAAGCAGAATAATCCTAGTGGAAATTTCTCTGTTCTTCAACATTTTGTTGAGCTTATCCTCATGAATAGTTCCCTCCTCAACTCAGATTTTCACTGAAGATGCCATTGCATCATCAGTATGATTCCTACCCACCATGTCTTCCAGACTGCTGAAGAGTAATCAATGCTTGTAAATTTTTTTGAAGACATAGAGTAAATTTTAAGTACTATTAACTATCACATTTTAAGAAATTTGGCCAAAGGAAACGAACAAGGGCACATCTGCAGAAAAAAGAAAATTAACCTGAAAAGGACAAAGAGAACCCACAAGAAATTCTGTTTAAATACAGTGACAAAAATATAACCATTTTGCATTACTACCACTGAAAATTATCTTGTAGCAACACTTCTTCAGTAGCAACTACACTTCCACAATAGTAAGGATAGAGAGAATGTTTATGTTATTACTAGATCAATAGAAATATACAGCATCATTTCCTGTAAGTGGTTCTGAAAAAAAAATTTTCATCATGGAAGTGAAAAAATTTTTTGTGAGGATAGAAAGAGCTTTACCCTAATATGCACTGGTTATGCCAGAGTGAATTTAATATTATTTTCACATTTGAAGTGTAAAAACATATTACAGTGCCAAGCAGACTTATGATAATGTGAAAATTAATTATATTTTCTTAAAGAAAAGTCTTTCAGGTTTTTTTTTCTATTTCTAAGTGTACATCTATTTCAAAAWTTCAGTATGAAGTAGAAATCTCCCGCAAAGAAATTGCATAGAAACAGCAATAACCTTTTAAAAATATTAAAGATATGACAGAAGTGAACTTAAAGGTAAGTAGRAGATTATATACTGTCTGGATTTTAATACATGGGTATAGCTTAAGATCAGTGGGCCTCTGGAAGTACAACAGGATGTTCATACCCTTTGAATTATAGTATCAGAACAAAGTCTGCAATAGTCAGCTTGAATCAGTTCAGTCCTAGAGCTGTTAACATGGTAACTACTTTTTTTCTCTGTACAGCACACAATCCTGTGGCTGCTGCAAAAGCAATCCTACAGCACTCTTCATACTGCTTGTCTGCTACCAGGAAGAATAAAAGATACAGTAGTTAGAAAACTGCCACTTCCTTCACAATCTACTGAGGACTTGAAATCTGGGAAAACTGTATGTGGACCCAGAGAGACAGAATATTGAAGCAACTGGCTGTCTGTCTCAGAATCCAGAGCAGTGTATGTTTTAGGCTCACTTGCCAGAACACAGAGGCTGCCCTAGAACTTGCAACGTGGATGCACAGCCACGGGACACTCCAGCAGTAAAAAGCATCTTTGCAAAAGCTCAAAAAATCACATATTAAGGAGCCTACAAGCAGATAGATAAAGGTCTCATTCACCATATGTTTAGGCTGGCAGTTGTACACAGCTAGTAATCTTAAAGGACTAACCTGATACTCATAAATGCAAGAATATAATGTGCTTCTGTTTTGCAAAACAGGACGCCTACTTTGTCTACCTCAGTTCTCATACCAAAGCTGTGATCATCATATTTGAGTATCTATTCATTCGAAAACTTTAACACAAAAAGTAAACATGAGTATTGGTTGATAAGCAAATAAAGCATTGTTAAAAARTAAGTTTCACCTTGCTATAAAATCTCAGCATTTTGAAGCAGTTCTAATATGCACTGTAGCTGTCAGAGAACACATTTTTTCTTGGTTTGCCCCAGTCTAGCTGTGTAGGACAATTTACCTTTCACACACAAGAGGCCTGGACTCATTCAGGACCGGCCCCATTGATGAGCAAGGCTGTCGAGGTGGTGGTGCTATTGGAATAGAGGAATCCAGGGAACTTGTTTTCCGATGCTGTGTCTCCTGTGCTAGCCCAGAGGCCTCRCTGTCAGTGGGACAGGAGCCAGGTTTGCTGTGAGTGCCTGCTGACGGAGGCTCTGGCCCCACTGCACCTTGCAGGGCCAACTCTGCTGCTGCCTGCTCAGCCTCCAGTGTGGGTGATGCTGGAGGTGACAGTCGTGGCTTGCGTTTGGTGGATGCTCCAGAAAGAAGTTTCAGCAGACCCTTTTTTTCTTTCTGTAAACCAAAAGCAGTACCTCATTTTAGAACAAAACTCTCATAAAGAGTTGAACTCTTCCTTTTCATAGATGACACTGTGCTCAGAGAGGACTCAGTAAAAACTGAGGACATACTTGATATTAGAGATCATGATGAAAATTATAAAACAAAAAGAAAATCAATAACATTCTAAAGACAAAAAGAGCAAGTAATTTAGATCATAAACCAGCTAAGTTCTTTCACTTTGCTCGTTAGGTTAAAGCTTAACTCAAAATGAAATGGCTCTGTCCCAAAAAGTTGTCTAGAAAAAGGTGTGAGTAGTTAGACTCCTACAATGGGAATCTATGGAGTAACACATTTCACTAACATGGATTTCTAGGAAGACATGAAGAGTCACTTCAAACCAAGCAAGGAGAAAAGTCTGCTCTGAAAGCTGCTGTTTGGGTAATTTTTTTTTTTAATCCTCCCTCAGTAATGGAAGACCTTCATGATTTAACAAAAATTTGCCCCAAGGGGAATGTATTGTATTTTGCTGCTCTGCTAAAGGGGAGGATTGTAAACATTCCTTCTGCTTGTCCAGACAAGAATCCCTGAAGACTGTTACCTACCCTGAAGAGAATTATTTAAGTAGCTTTTGTGTTTCTTGTCTTTTTTTTTTTTTAAGAGGCGTGGCAGTGATCTTACCAACCCTTTGAATGAGTGAATTTAGTGCTTATGAGAGGTGCCAGATTGTATGCCCTGGAGACAAAAATAATATTTAACCATAGACAGAGAAAAGCATGAGCAATGTGAGACTTTTTTTTGATAGCCTGGGATGTAGTGGAACTATTGAAAAAAAATCCTCAGTCCTATATCCAAGTCTCCAATAATTTGAAGCCATTTCAGCAAAAATCTTCTGTCTAGCAAATGTCAAAGAAAAAGAAAAACTCAGAGAAATTAGAACAATCCACGCATATTACCATCATTCACCTTGAATGACAAATAAGTTTTCTCTAAGGGCATCTCAGTCTGATTTCAATGTCTATGGCTAAAGTAACTTTAAATAAAGTTCTAAGAACATCCATTCAACAATAGTCAACAAAAATAACTAACAAGTGGCTGACATTAGTGTACAGGTAAAGATGAAAATCTTCATAAAGTTCATTAAGGTGTTCATGTGGCTGAAGAGTTAAGGTAAAGTCTAAAACATTTGAGATGTAAAGACAATTGTCAGGAGAAAAGAATTTTCTAACTACGTTATAACTGTAAAACAAAATCAATTACAAAGCTGGAAGAATTTTTCTGACAACAATATAACAATCACAATATAACAATGGCTTGCTGAACAGTGAGAATGAGTTTAGACAYGTAGGAATCAGTTTGAATAGAAGGAAGGAAAGCAGAATCACTGCAGACATTACTAGCCTACATTTTCAAAAGATGTTTATGTACATTCTTTCTTTGTCCAATAAACATTGCTGGTAATGAGTTTTTCATAATATCTCAGTGTGCCTGCTTAATAAGAAAGGTAACCTAAAAGGACACTGATTTTATTTTGTTAGACCGGAATTTTTACATTCCTGAAAGTCCATGTGGTTTTTTTTTAGGTTGTGTTGTTGAATCTCTTAAAAGATTAGATGATGAAAACAAGAGAATTCAAGGGAATGGTTTTATTCTCTACCCACCTTGCCATCCTTGTCTGTTTTACTGACAGCAGCATTTCCACATCCTGTTAAAGCACTCTCTGGAGACGCAGGAGCTCCAGGGTGAGTGTTAGCAGTTTTTCCACTGATATCTCCGTCCAAAGATGAAGCAGCAATGTTAGGAGAATTCAAASAAGCTGCTGCAGATGCCAGTGGGATGGTTGAGCGGTTCACATTCACAGCCGTGACATAAGCAGCAGCATTTGGAAGCTGGGGCTGGAGCTGCTGGGAGGCAGCAGAGTGGTGGGGAATGATCACAGCTGCAGGAATAAGGCATGTCGGACTTTGTGCTTGGATGGGTGTGACTGCTGCCGTAGGTCTTTCTTGACTATGTGAGGAAACTAGAATAAAAGAATGAAATGTGAGAGTTCATCTTTTCACAAGACACACAAAGTATGCTACAGCTTACCAGTCACAACAAGTTTCCTTCCTACCTTTTAAACTTCCATTTATATTACTATAATGACATGATACACAACATCAGATTTATCTCACCTGTATATGCTACCCTACTTGCACCYGCAAAGTGAAGGTTACACTTTAGTACCTAAGACCTAGCTAAATACTGCCTGGAACTTGTTTCCTCCCTTTAATATGATGTGTAGTTGTCAGGGCATATAAAGGAAAGTAGGAAGAAACACACCTTATAGAAACTGCTAAAAATATAATTAGATTGTTTCCCTAAAATATTCACAAAATCCAGGAAAAGAAACCAGATTTTGTGGATCTTTCAAACAATAAGCACAGTGGCAATCACTGTTACAAGTGCTTTCTCTGTCTCTTGGGATGTTTAAATATATAAATGGATTTACTCATACCCCTGTGAAATGAAAGTAACATCTACACTGGAAGCTGAAGCAGAGTGCTGAGTATATTAACCTGGGCTGCAGAGCAAAGCTGCAAAGCACAGAGCTTTGCATGAGTTCATTTATCCTTTCACAGAAGTAAYACTGCTATTGTGGTCATATGGTCAATCATACATGCTTTTGCATAATTTCAATAGCRTGGGCATTTCTCCACCACTGGGTAGTATGAAGTGCAGACACCTTAACTGAACAATATGAGGCAAAATGCAGCACCCCAGTGCTGCATGAACTCTCTCCTTCAAATGCTTTGAAGCTTTCTAAGAAAGGGTCATCCCTCTAACTTGGTGCATGTACATCTCAAATTTATCAATTTATTTTTGATTTTTCAGATACTAATTAGAGTTTCAGAGTTGTTATAAGTGAAGAGAGCAGCATTTGCTCTCTTCATTCTGCTTTCTGCAAACTGCTCTGGTAATTTGGTTAGATTGCAGAAACAGTGCATTAGAGAAGACTGTCAAAGGTCCCAAATTTGATGTAATAATCCTACAGTATTATACCGAATTACAGCCACTGTAACAAGAAACACAAGTTCTTTCTTTTTTATTAAAAAAAGACACAMCACTTAAATGCTATGTCTAATTTTTTGATAACCTCTTCTGCTGTAGCAGACCCTCCCTAAATCTGAGTAGCATGATAATTTCAAAAGGAAGATAAGGAGATTGTAGCAAGATACTTTTTTTTACAAAACCAATTATTAATGCTGGCTTTTGTTCATGAGATAACATCAATTTTCCTAGAAGCAGCTGCTATTCTTCAAGATATGTCTACACTCACATGCAGTTTATGTACWACAAGCATGGAAGAGCCTTCTGGTTTTCTTCTCTTATCCCTGAGGGAGTTGATAGRAAAATGGGTTCAAGTCACCCTATTTTCATACAGTTTATCCTTTAATGAAACAGGCAGAATATATGCTTTCTTTACATATACATTGGTCCTTCCAATCAAAGGAGACATACACCCTCAGCAAAGGGGATGTCAAGCAATGCTTCACTAAGATCATTTGAAGAAGTGTCCTTGAAACCTTGAGCTAAACTTAAGCTGGAGCCCAGCACTGATCTGTGAAGCCTCACCAAAAGAGTAACACTCAGCAATTGTGCTAGGGAAAATTCAAGAGGAGAGTGTTTCAGATGTTGACTACAAAGTTCTCTGTAACACTGAACATAAATCAGCCATTATTGCTTCAGTGCTCAGGTCCTTATGAGGCACAGATCTGTATTTGTGACTAACAGCACACCTTTGCGCAATCCTTTGTCAAGTTCGCTGTGATGACAATGCAGTCCCTTTGAATTTTTCATTTTGGACCTGAAAAGTTGGTGGGAGGTATGTTGTCACATTTGTCAGCTGAATGGAAGTGTAAAAGCTTATTCATCTTGACAGCTTTGCAGAGATGCAGGGACAGAAAGGCCTCAGGAGCCCACAGGAGCTTTCTCCTTTGTGCTGTCACTTGCAAGCTCCTAGGCACCTCAAAAGAAGGATTTAGAGTAGAAACCACCTGTGCCTCAAAGGCAGGAAAGTACAGATACTCTGCTTAGTTTCTCTTACCAGTTGCCAGCAGCATCTGGTTATTTTTATTTAAAGGCAAAGAATAAAGATAGTACAGAGGACTAACACACCTGCTCCAGCCTCAGATCAGACTGGAGGAAGTTGGAGCCAGTTACAGAAATTAAATAACTAAAGACACATGTACATATCCTATCTTCAAAAGCAAACCTGGTGCTGACATTTGAACATGCACAGACTGTTTCAGGGGATGTATGGCTCTGAAAAGTGGGCTAATTCATGGATCTTGAGACCATAAGAAATAACCTTTCTTAAGGGATAACAGAACATACYGTTACCATCCTTTGCTTTCTCTTCTGCTCTGCCAATAAGAATCCTGTGACTAAAAAAACCCTTTTGTTGTGGCTCTCAGTCAAGAGATCACAGATCCTAAATTCAAGGCTGAAAGAGGGAACATTGGGATAGTCTGAAATGGGAATTTTTCTTCTTTCCTTTTCTTTTGAGGCCTTGAAGCAACTGGAACAGATTCAGTTCCAGTTGTGTGGTATTTTCTTAGCCTGGCAAATCCACAGAGGAGTGCATGGATTTGGTAAACAAAAACTCTTGAAAACACCACAATCACTCTTTTTGGCTCTGCATTTAAATAACAAGAAGGTGTGTTTCACTATAATGTGGCCTGCCCCAGACAGTAAATGCAGAATTACACCTTCTAGAAATATAACATTTTATTACATAAGCTGTATGGATCTTGAAGCCCATACAGCCTTAGTGTTASAGAGTCAAAGCTGAAAGTAGTTGCAGTCAAGGTCAAAGAACAAACTGTAGTGCCTAAGGACCAACCCTGAGCCAGAGACCTGAAAAAGAATAAGCACTAAAGGTATACAAAATTTTAAAAGATAATTTAAAGGTGAATGTTAAATTAGAGCAATCTGTAGCATAAGAGCTAAAATAAGCTATGACTCAGATGTTCTTATCACTTTTATTACTATATGAATTGCATATGAGTGGGGAAGCTCAAAGAATGTCCCCAACTCAGATACCACTGGAAGAACRAAAAAAAGAAAATTCCACCCAAAGTATTTGCATATAAATTCCCCATAGTGGGAGTATGTACATACACAGRGTGCTTAGAGGAGAACAATAAAACATTCAACAACTCAGAAGGATATACAGTCATTTCAGAAAACATTCAACTCTAAATAATKACATGAAAAAAAGCTTTCAAAAACACGTACTTACCTAAACCCTACTCCAGTCACTTGTCAAGATGGACTCTACAGTTTGTCTACCATGCAGTTTGTCTATCACACGTAACAAATTTTGGGATTGTTTTTTACCTGTTCTAACTGCATTTCGAGCCTGGTTGACTGTCATTTGTCCTGTCACATGCATAAGGACCTTGGTTTGTGGACTGGTTTGGATATGTGCTGCAGAAACCACAGCTGTAGGTACTGTGCTGGAGTTCACTGCCACACCATTCCCCTGGAGCTTCTGGGATGTTCCACTAGCAGTGGAAGGGCTGACCATAGTTACCACTCGTCCCGTCTGGCCAGCAGTGGACATAGGAACTTTTGTTTGTGATGCACTTGTCACAGTCCTGACAAAATTAAAAGCAAAACAATAAAACACAACTGAAAAGAAATCAGCTAGTTACTAAAACCCACAGATCTTCTATTACCCAATCTAGCACTAAACATAATTACAGAATAATTCTGGATTTGAAACAAGCCAAACTATTTAGACACTTGTATAATACTCTACCTTGTAACTGGAGCCACATAATTTCCAGGAAAAACACCAATCTTGCTTGTATGCATGGAAGTTCCCTTGAACCAGCCATCTTGGCAACGTTCAAACACTAGGAACATTTCTCCTTTCCGCAGTTCCAGTTCATCTTCTTTTCGAGGAGTGTACGGGTAGATAGCAATATACCTAAAAGGCAAGAAAAGAGATGCAAGTGGTAAAACTAAAACAGTTGAAAACATTACTCGTGTTTTCTGGCACAGAGTTCAGTSTGAGGTGAGAAGGCATGGCAGAAAAGATTGTGATAATCCATCATGCCATTACAATATTAARACAGGAATATCCTCTGAACTGCACTTTAATGGAATGCAAAATACATTTAATAGGACTGTCCATTTTCTTAATAAAGTTAGTGATCTTAATTAAATAGGTGTTTATCAACTACACATCCCAGCATATCCCACTTCTATCTCCCTATACCTGCTTCTCATATCTCTTACTTTGGGATACATTAACTTCTTTTTTATTTGGAGAGCTGGGGAGAATTGAGAAGTTCTGTTAGCTGAGTGAAAGATCAGTATCAGAACGACTTTTCAAACTGCAAAGACTGAAATCTCCCGTGCAAACTTCAGTGCAAAAGTTGTTACTAGAAATGGAAGTCTATGGGTAAGGTAGTTAGCAGCTAACTCACTTGTAAAGTTTATTTCCTTTTTTGTTTTCTAAGCAACTCTAATGCACAATACAGTGCATTTGAAATTGAGAGCTCAGAAACATTTGCATTTTTTCCTTTAAAAAAAAAAATCTTAAGAAAACAGTTTACAAAAAAGCTAAAACTCATGCAATTGCATCTTGGAATGTTCCTATGCAAGTTTTCAAATATTGCACAGTTCTCTGTTGTTAGAAAGTGATACTGTTTAAACCACCATGGTGTTCTATTTTCTGCCACTTGAACCTAAGAAAAACATTTGAACCATATATAATTAATGTCCCAGGGCTAAGGAAAATAGCTTTCTAATAAATTGTGTTTCCTTAAAACATACTTTTCACAAGAGGCAGCCAATTAAGTAGCCAGGCAGACTATCTCTTTTTTTGAGAAAGGATCCACAGTTACTTGCAATGCTAGTCTTTCCCATTCCCCTTGCAACCCCAAGGGCAAAAAAGTGCCTTTACAAAACATTCTTTCATCAAAATTGTCTCTTCTGCCCAGTAACAATATCATTAACTGCATGCTTCTCCTTTTTGCATMACATTCTTATTCCTTACTGTGCACCCAAGAAACTTTGCAATATTTACAAAAATCCTTTAAAGGCAATACAGGCACACAAAGCAACCAAAAATACACTTTAACGGCAACATATGGTACACTGCCAGCAGAAGGCTTCACTGGTACATGATTTAGCAGTGGTCTACAAAGCCATACACTGAAGCTCTATGTGAAAGCAATTGATGTGCTTTAACTGACGTTCATTAACTTCCCTTTTAGATAATTTATTCCAAATTTCATTAGTATCCTCACATGGAGCAACCCTTTGAAGATGGAGGATGGGAGTAAATGGGAGATGRGAACTTGATTAACTGTACTAGACATAATAATCCATAAGAACCAGTGTTAAAATGCCTCACACCAAAGACACAGCCCAAATCCAGATGCACCTGCTACACAAGAAGGACGCTCTTTTGCAGTGGGAGGAAACTTAATGGGAAGATAGCAAGAACAGAACAAAAGCAGTCCTTATTCAAACACGTCCCCTTAGATAGTTCAGCATCTCCTGAATTTTCTATTTTCTTTAATCGTTCTTATTCCCCAAGCTGCACACAAAGACGTTTTCAAGAAGATAAATGTTTTTAGCAACACATGTTAATATACAAAATATTTTCACCCAAAAGGATGACGCACATTTGCTTGTATTACAAGTGTGAAGACATAATACTAACTAGCAGCTCTCTGCCTTCATTCCAAATTGCCACCCACTAATTAAGTACACTGTGGAATCTTCAGTCAAATTTCAATTGCAACTGACACAAGTAGTCTGACAGTAACATGTTTAACAGTCTAAATGAAACACAGCACTTTCTGTGTTTTGGCATAAGTTATTCCATATGAGAATAGTCTTTTCATACCATACATAATGGAAAACATTGAATAAATTCACTCCAGTGAAATGACACTTTTGAGTTATACAGTATTCAGTGCTAACACAAGGATTCATTCTTCTGCATGATAAATACTTGATATTTTTGAAGTGAGTCCTTTCTATACACAGTAACAGCTGATTATATTTATCTAAGAAATAAACAATGCCCATTGTGGAGGCTGTTTGGGGATATCACCTTTCTGCATGTATTTGGTCTGAGTTGCATGCTTAGCTTTCTGGCAATTCCAGCAGAAGAGAGCCAGCTGCCGCGCTGCACRTACAGGTGAAGTGAGCGATCTCCTTCCATTTTCCTGACTGGTGAAAGTTTCAATTTTACTTACACACTTGGACGAGTTTGTGGTCGTAAATGTGCCACTTGGTCAGCTGATCCTGATGCAGACCTTTGTATGACACTTGTAGACTGAGGTCCAGAAGCAGCCGATGCAATGATTGCAGCAGACAAGAGAGGAGGTGGCGGAAGTGGGGGATTCATATTCTGATTTTATAAGAAAGAAAAAAAAAAAACCAACCAGCAACAAATTATCAATATTGTTTGATGAATTGAATCAGCTGGGGAAAAAAAAAGAGCTTGATATTCTAAGGAAGTAGAAAAAAAATGCAACCGAGTCCAGTATTGCTTTACTCACTGTTATGATATAATGGGAAATTAAGTTTTGTCTGTTTCTCTTTTTCCATTTTAAAATCTTGAAGGTTTGGCAGCTGATAAAGCAAATGACAAGCAATTTCTCAGCACAGGAGAAATGGAAAGCACTGTTTCTAGTTATAACATGTTTAGGATAGGGTTCAACAAAAATTTTGAATCCTTCCAGGAGGTAGATTTTGCATCCTGCTGCTGACTGTACTTCATAACATGATTGTTTTTGTAACCTGAAGCTGAAACATAATATACAATTCAGCTGCAGTACACCCAAAAGCACCCCTCCCGGGGGGATATTTTCTCTTGATGTATGGGTTACAAAAGCAAGCACAATATGAGACCATAGTCASTGAGCCATTGTTACCTCTTTCTCCTATTCTTCTACTTTAAAGAGTTAGCTTTTGAAATTCAGTATTATCAAGATTGGTAATCTTTAACAAATACCCCAGTAAAAAGGCACCACAGATCGTAATGGGGGTCCTGCCTACAGACTTCTGTGCCTTTTGAGAATCAATGGAGCAATTGTTACCTTCTGCTCTGTAAAGCCTCAGACAATTCTTTAGGACCTTGTGTACTGACACTCCTGGGAAAAGGCACTCACAAAAGGAAAGCTTTTCCTTCCCCTTCCAAAAATAACTATTTGTCTTACAAAAAAGAGTAATAAAAAAGCTCAACCTTTAAAAATGTAAAACTGAATTAATTTCAAACATAATCTTCCTRAAACCCACAGAACTAGAATAATAATTAACAAAATATCATGAAATAGTACCTGGCACTTCCAATACATCAGCATATAAATGCACAGCATTACATCATCAGTTTGGAAAATATGTAATTGAAAGTCATTTTAATTCCCCTCAAACACTTCACTTCAAAAGGGTTTYGTCTTTTTTCTTCTGTTTTTCTAAACAAAAACCTATGTAGAAACTCAGTTTTAGTTCTACACTGTGTGATTATTACTTGCATTTGGTGAAAATGTTAATAAAAAGAGAGATCTTTAAACCAGTTTTACACTGCCAAGTCACAGTAAAGAACTGCATAATTCAAGACTCTCAAATCTAGAGAAAACTGATCAGCTCTTAGTGTTTCAGTCAAAATTCTTATGCTTAGCTATAAGTATAAATTGCATGGTATATTGTGAAATATTCCTATATTATTTCAAGCTCTTTTCTGGTCATACAATGAAAAGTTCTTAAGACCAAATAGGCCTTCTGTATCTAACACAAAACAGACATGGCCTACTGGAAAAATATCACTGTGAGCTTTGATACTAATAGTTACTTACAAAAACAGCAATTACATTTGCTTCACATTCTAGATTCTTACTTATGCAGCACTTTTTCAAGTATCTAGATAATTCATACTGAAATACCAACATTTCTCTTTCAGCTGTTTTAGAGCTGAAGCTACTTCTCCCTCCCAGTAAGGCATTCAACAAATGTCTTAGCTGAACATGAATGGCTAACTTTCATGCAACCTATCAATAGAATATAAATTTAAATCTTTTTGTAGGCATCTAGATTTCTTTATATATGGTAGAAGTTCTAAATTCATATTAGGAGATGATCGGTTGGAATTCTTTAAAATTAAAACCTAATTATGCACAGTATCAAGGCTGTCACAATTCCGTACTTTCTGCATCTCTAAAGATATAAATGCTGAACATTGCATTTTATTCTTTTGACTACATAATATACACTGAAGCTTTAGCTGCAATAAAAGCTCCTTCACAGCTCGATTTTACTCTGCTTTATTCAGGTTCTGCTCYCCTCCCCATGTCTATCAATATGGTAATGAGATCAGCAGTGAGCCACAGCCCAATTAAACTCCCAAAGACTTGGCAAGTACTGAGAAATCTAAATAAACTACTTGATAGACTTTAGAGAACTAACACTCCACAGCTCAAACTGCTACTATTCAATAAAATAGATTCAAATTATCTAGCCAAGTTTTCAAGAAGTTTTCTGGCATGTAACCATTTTTCTAGCTGTTGAGAAACACACCTACCTCCAGGGCAGATACTAGTTTTGATGGTTCCCATAGTCAACATTCCGTGAAAGAATATACACAAACCACACGTGATTCAATAAAATATGCTCAGCAATAATTAGGAGTACTTTAGGTAGTTGAGGGGGAGAAGTTGAATGTTGCTGCAACTACTTTTCAGACACCAGGTGTACTTTCAAGCATTTAAAACAGCAAATAAGTGATCAATATTTTTTTTTAAATTGGAAGATGAAAAATTACATAATTTGATACTTAATGTATGTTACAACTTCAAAAAGTGTCTATACTCATGCTCTAGAAACACATGCATATTTACTAAATTTGAACAGAATCAGGCTACATTCCCGTATCAGTTAATTGAAGATCAGTAATCAGTTCACTCAAAGAATAATAAAAGGCACAGCAGAGGAAAAGAACATTCATTAACTGTCTTCACTCCCACAATGTCTAGGAAAAAAATATATGGCTTGCAAAATTCCCCGAGGGCTAACAAATTAAGGCTAATGTTTAACAAAATTCTTAAACTATATGGTATCAAACCAGGTCTCTCATACAAAACATCATTGTTTCTTTGAGCTGCTTCCTCTTCACAACACAAGTTGATTTGAATTTTGGTTGATTAAAATTAGGACAGTTCTTATTTAAACCTCCTAACTTACACTATTGAACTTACACTGGAACTACATAAAAGATCTAAATGTCATCAGTACATTATATAACCCTCACAGTTTGTGCCTCATGAATATTAACTTGGACTTAAGTACTTCAACTGAGAAGGGCAATTTCTCTTTTAGTGCATGTGCAAGAGAACAAGACCAGAAAAATTAGAGATTTTAAAATTTTTTTAACCTTCATCACATGAAATGAATGCAAACCATCCAAATATAGACCACTTATTTCTGCTATTTAAGTGCACACACCAAGACACCATTTTAAAGTCAACATATCCAATCTGCAGAAGTAGCAGTAGTTCAATTGCAGTCCAAAACACTTTTAACTTCTCAAGTGACTATAAAGGCAGAATGAAAGGAAGATAAGTTATATCCTGTTGCTACATTTTTTTTTGCTGCTACTTTTGAATGTAAYTCTAACTTTGCTGTGGTGTATTTTGTTTCTGGTTTTCCCATATCATGGTTCGAATCACATACTTAAAGATTATTTTTCAGTAAAATCTATGGCAACTAGATCTCCTCTATCAGATAGTTTCCTTATAAATTACATCCAAGAATTTCCTTCCAAGTGAATGAGCCTTACATAATTGTATGTRCATGTTTTCACCCAATAACTACTGAATTTGACATCTGTTATTTATATTTTGCAAAGAACTTTAAATATACTAGGCACCTACAAGGTTCAAACATGCCAGTGCCCAACATGAGTAGACCCATGAATGCCTCCATTAAGGGTAAAGCTGTGGTTTGAAGTCCCAAAGAACAGTGAAAGTGATAATATTACAGCCAAAAGCCCTAGCTGGGAGAAGTCTGTCCCAGTTCATAAGTTCTTCAATTCCAAAGAATCAAATCTCAAACAGAAGCCAAGAATTAATGTTTTTGTCTAAAGAACTGCTGCTATTAAATAAAACTTTAAAATAATTAATCACAAGTTTTCTGAATGAAAACTAAAATTTGCTTAAATGATACAAGCAGTAGAGAGCACATATGGTCACTTGACAAAAGCACTCTCATTCCTAAAGCTTATTTGTGTCAATTTTGGCTGAAAATTTGTAAATTATTTACTTCATACAATATTGGGTGCCAAATAGCAACTACAAAACATTATTATGGACAAAATAAAATTAATAAAAACAGCATTTTTGAACCACCACAGCAACATAGAAAACTAAAATGCAATCCTACACATTCACAGATAAGAGAGTCACAGTCTCCTTTGGGCTAGGAATTTTATCCAAACTGTCTTAGAGAAACTTGCTAGACAACCAGATAGCTCAAATATCTCCTGTTGACAATAAAAAAGCCATCTTTCTTCCAGGAGATAAGAGAAGACACAAGCTTTTCCTTGCTTTGAGATTCAGGACACATAAATGTAGCAAAGATGCATAAATTCATAATTGCAGTAAAGGAATATATTCTTCTTCACTGATGGGTAATCATGCTTATCCTCTCAAGTTGYTTTTTTCTCCCTTAATCTGAGTTTAGCATTATGTAAAAGAAGAGTATGAACAGCTTGCTCTCAAGGAACAATTACTTTCAATAGAGTTATAAACACCAAAGTGACTGACAGGAAGAAGAACCAATGAAACTATGTTCATGCTAAAGAGAAACTCAGCCGGTTCCCATCCAATTTCCTTTTCAGTTTCTTCAGAAATAAAGAAAACGCTAAAGGGAGAAACTCAAAGAAACACAGGAATTTATACTTACAAAAGCAAAAAAAATACAAGAGCGAAAGAACTCAAGCCAATCACTTCTGATGTATAAAACATACAATCACAATTGTTCTGCAACTTAAAATTAATGCTCAGAATGTCAGGAAGGTTATTTCCAGCAGGGAAACATCTAGTGAAACAAGAACATCATTTTCTCTCTTGACCTGTCAGAACTCTTTTGCACATTTCTGAAATGAAAACAAGAGTTGATGAAGCAAGAGAAAAGTTTAAGTAAAGATATAACTCACAGTCCGTGACTTTACAAACTGCATCATCATCTCATATCATCTGTCGTAAAAGAACAGAGGAATGACCTGACTTTAGCCTGAGCTGCCAGATTGCATTTTAGTCATGCTGAAAACAAGTCAGGAAGAAACAGAACATTATGTACAGAAGGTTATTGACTTTTAARCAGGGTGGCAGAGAATAATTCAGGCTCTCAATGGGAATTATATGCCTAATTGGAAACATAAGCGGGAACATAGTTATCACAAAGAAAAAGTAGCACCCCAAGATACAGGACAATCATATGGCAGGAGTTTTACTCCAGGCTGCATTTAGCACTGTAATTTAATTCCTGTGGGTACCCATGGTGAGATTGCCTTTGAACAAGCTTAAGCAACTAAAGCACCCGAGGTGGTTTAATGACTTTGCACCAGCACCAAACTAAAGTATTTTTCCATGTTGGCATCAAATAAAGAACTACTGATTCTTAATAACAAACACAAGYGTTTGTTACGGAGAGGAAAATAAAAGCGGCTTCTGACAGAACTTCTGAAATTATGCTTTGAATGTTGTCTGCTCAATCCTCTCCAAAACTTGAGTATGTCAGCCACAAATCACATGAATTACTCAATGTTTGCAGCATATATATCAGCTAGACTTGTATTCTTCCTAACAGCACAAATTATACTGAAACTGATCGTTTGCTCAGTTCTCGCAAGTATTTTCTGAAGGATAAGATGGAAGAAGTATAAAAGGCTACATGGATTAGWACATAAGCAGCTAATTGTTTCTAGATGTACACCTCATAGGCAAAAAAACCCACAAAACCTGAGGGTCCTTTCTGATAGACAGTAATTTGAACAAGAGCCAACAATGTGCACAGGTTGCCCAGAGAAGTTGTGAAGTCTTCATCCTTGGAGACAGTAAAAAGCTAATTGGAGACAGTCCCAGGCAACTGGATCTAGGTGGCCTTGCTTGAGGAGCAGGGGGGTTAGCCTAGATGACCTCAAGAGGCCTTTCTAACCTCATCTGCTCYGTGACATTAAAATATGAATCTAAATATAAGGAGATTATTAACTATTCCCAGATTAGCATACATTTAACAGTAGGATTACACAGATAATCCACAGACTGAAGGAGTCAACAATTTCACCACAATAAGACAAAGCATTGCTACAGCTCAATCTGCCTTACTCAGTAAGGCAGTGCAAAAGCACATGGTCCATATAACTGCCAATAATAAGTTCATCTGTCTGAAGARTAAAGAATATGAAGCAAATTTACTTGGATGAGAGCAATTACTACATCACAAAAGATGATGAAAATCTGTGGCATCAGGGTGGMTATTTAGCTGAACATAAACTCTGTGCTACATTCAGGCAAGTTTTTCAGATATAAGAATCAGGCTAAAAAGGTAAAAGGGTCATACTATCAACATCTTCTTCCCTGAAAAAGACTGGTAGTACTGTGCCCACAACTGGCGTGTGTCACCATGTGTGTACCATGGCAAAAGCAAGTACTGGACATAATTCAGAAAGCAACAGCATATAATTTAAAGGACTGAAAAACGTAATTTAAGGGTCCCAAAGAAAGCTGTCAAAATGCCACATCTAAGCATTTTCATAAACAACAGTAGGCTGATACCAGAAAACAGACAATTCTGCCTTCGATTTTGCAGACAAATATGTAAAATTATGCAAGTGGCAAAAGTGGAAAACAAAACTAGACCTATTTAGCAGCAAGACTATTCATCATATTTTACTTGGTTTAAAGACTGCAAGGATAGACACCTAAACAAGATCAAGTCTTAGGGTTTTTTRTCTGGTTTTTAAAGTGAAGATCTGTTATTCAACTGTGCCCCACCCCTTAAAAATTAAGGGAACAATTTTAGACTTGAAAATATAACTTAATTTCAAGAACTCCTCTAATTTAAATAAAGTCTCTGAAAACTGGTATCCACAATYTTTACTGCAGTTAAGGTAAGGCTCTGTTGAGTGACTATGATATATGACATTACAGAGTTCTTCTATCATAAGCATAGAAAACTAAAGAATTCCAGTAGRTTTTGGCAAAAAAAATCTGTACTTTCTGAAGAAAATATCATTTTATCAGTCCAAAGGAAACAGCACTGCAATGTATTTCTTCCTTTAAAAGACGGCTATTTGCTACATGCTTTCCTGTTAATCTCCAAGAACTTAATATGCTAGATACATTCTTCATCTGCCACAGGCATATACCCAACTGAAACATCTTATTTAATGAGGAGACAGCAGAGTTTTKAAGCTTATTTCAGATAATACTCAAAATCTTGGGTTAAGACAGAAAAAACCTGGTAGCTGTGGTCCCAAGTTGATGTTTTTTTCTAAGAAGATGCTTGTTTCCTCAAACTTACTCCCCAGCATAATCTCTATTCTACTCATGCTAAAAAGAAACACTGTTCTGGAAGGACATGTGCTTCTTGTGTTTACTACATAGAAATGACAGAGGCAAGCTGGAGAAATGGATAGGCACAACAAGATGCAAACATTATTGTATCAGTAGGGCTTTTGGTATGGTTAAATTCATRCCACTGTCTATCACATAGACAATCATCACAAAACCATTATTTGAAAGCAGTGTATCRGAACTTGAGGAAAAAAATTATTGTACAAGACCAAAGAAAAATGGGAAGGCTGACTTTCCTTAAGGAGTACTTACACCAAGAGCAGCTTGGTAGGTAACTTCTGAGGGGAAGGTGAAGGAAGGCCCTGTTGTGACTGGGCTGCTGGGGGGTGGAGTCACAATCAGCCCCGTAGTGCCAATATGAACCTGGGAGAGAGAAAAAACCCAGCAGGGTCAGTTCTGTGTAGTTTAGTAACAGCTGGCTTGGACACAGCTGTAAGATTCAYGGTCAAAATCACCAGTACTCTACTACTTGTAACCTTAAACTACAACTAATTTTAACTTAGATATTCACACAAACGGTATTGAATCACACTGCTCACTTTTTTTTCCACACTGATATTTCTGAATCTTTGGAGATATATTGAACCAGCAACATGAAACACACTTTTAACCAATGCTGATTTTCTTTTTTTTTCATAAAAGGCTGTCAGATCCCAAAGACATACAAATAAAGCATATTTACTAGCTCATGTAAAACATCACCATTCTTTCTTAGGCTCCATTTCTCTCTTTTACCAAAGTGTAATCACTATATGAAACAGCCAATTTTTCATGAACTATTGAACAARTACATAAAGTCAGATAAGTATTTCTACTTATCACAACCAGACCAATATGCTGCGTTTCTGGAATTCATGCAATCTTCAAGCGGAATATTTTACTTCTGTAGAATGCACTTTATTAATATTCATTATTATAATCAATTTAGGAAAAAAAAAAGAAATTAAATCAGTCCAGTATCTAATTTCCACAGTTTATCAAAAATCTTTGTGGCACTTTAGAAAATAACAACTATGAAAAAAACTAGCCTAAAAGACCAAAACTATTTGCTATCATTATATAAGAAGTGTTAGAAAATATTTTCCTTAAATGTTCTCATGTTGGAAGATTAGTTTTGTGAAASTGTGTATTTAATATTAATAACATAWAATTAATAATTTGAAATAAGTAATCTGACAAGATCAGAAGCCTTTATAGTTACAGATAATTTCATGTGAATTACCTGAGAAGGGGCACTGCAGGACAGTCCCGTCAGCTCACTTATGCGGGCTGCTGCTGTTGGGTTGCTGGAGCTGATGAGGACAGGAGGACTGATTTCCATGGAGTGGCGATTCTGAGAGGACTGTGAAGCCTTGTTGGACATGGTGAGGGAGGTAAAAGAGTGTCGTTTTTTGGTGTTTTTCTTAGTATCAGTGTGCTTTTGGGTTGAATTGTTGTGGGCTGCCCCAGAGGTACCTTCTCCAGAGTCAATAGCAGAACCTGAGGGCTTGTCCAATTCTATCAACTGTTTGGCTGCTGTGTTAAACTACAAGAAAAAGTAACATATTAGTATTTTTTTTTTTACTTACAGAAGTCACCTGAATGTAAGAAAAAATCTCTTTTCCTCTTATTCATAATGTAATTTAAACCATGGAACTTTAAACTGTGACATACCAACTTACTCCAGAAATTAGTCAGTAGAGAGTGACAAATCATTCACTACAAACTCAACACACTGTTGGGCTGGTCTGGACTACCCATCAGAGGTAATATTGCAATCAACAACATAATGCTGTGGTACAGACATGGATTGATTCAGCAACATCCACTGCCTGTGTCGTCTAGAAGTCAGACTAAAATACAGTGATCCCCTTTGACCATAYAATAGAAAATTCTGTGTTACAAAACTTCTTGGATGTTTATTTAATTTTCAGCTTTTTATAAATTTTGATTATGACATAATCCCACATCTTTGCATGTRGGCTCTTGAAGATATTTCTCCTAGTATTCCTTGGAACTGGTGCACATCTTTAACCTTACCAGTAGCAAAAACACAGGCTTCCTAAATGCAGGTTTAAGAACAGAGTAAGACAGAGTAAATATCCAGCTCTATCAGTTTACTGCCCAACGGTGGACACCTATACACACATTAGATGGCATAAGGAGAAAAGAAATATATATAGGGGCAATTTTGTGGAAATACCTTTTCAGCTTCTGAATTTTCTAATGCAGAGGCACAATCTCTGTGCCAATTTTTCTCTTTTCTTAAGCTTAGTTTAAGACCATTTGTTCACAATGAGATTTTCTATCTGCTAATTTGTAACAACAATACTACATTAAATGCAAACAAATCCCTCCTTTCCAATGCAGATATGAGGAATCCCACACATTTTCTTCTTACAATAAAATGTAAGCTATGTAATGGGGAGGAGGAGAGGAAATCCCTACATTTATCAAAACCCCTCTATTTTCAGTAAATCTTAGAGCTATTAGAAATAATAATGTCAGTACTCTCATCTAATCATGAGTTGAAGTAACACYAGCACCAGTTATGTGTGTATGTACCACTAAATATGAATGCTGTTACTTGTGGCTGATTATGAAGAAAGGAAAAATGTTTTTGAAGAACATCAGGATAAAAGAATGAAATTAGTCACTGTGGAATTACTATCTCTATATTTCAGCATATTATTTCTTCAATTTGTTTTACCATTTTCCCACAAGTCTTGAGATACCTACTATACTCACGAAGAGTTTTAAAGTAGTATTTTACCCCAGCAAAACTTTACTAGACAAACAACAAATCATTAATCATGCTACCATCAATACGGATTTAAATGCAGCTCCCACAGATGACTAGCTTATACTCTGAACACACGCAGACATCTATAGATACAGGTATAGATATAGATACAAAGTAGTGTAAAAGAACAAAGATTTTTTTTAATATATAAGAGGTTTTCAAGTGCTATCTGAAAGATCTCATCTGGAAGGAAATTTCATACATATAGAAAAAAAAATCAAGCTCAAAATCAGAACTGCTGGAAAAATAAGGAGCTGACATAAAAAACTTCTAGGGAAGAGGAAGAACTACATACTGCAGTGAGGGAGGGGCATAATAGGGGATTTGAAGAAGGATATGAAGTTGAGAATATAGAATTTTTTCCTAAATGTTCTCATTGTTGGTCRTTTAGAAGGCAACTGAAGAGAACTGAACTCACAGAATCATAGAATGGTTTGGGGTAGAAAGGACCTTTAAGATCATCAAGTTCCAGCCCCTCTGCCATGGGCAAGAGTACCTTCACTACACCAGGTTGCTCAGAGCCCCATCCCACCTGGCCTTGAACACTGCCAGGGATGGGGCATCCACAACCTCCCTGGGCAACCTGTTCCAGCGGATCCCCACCCTCACAGTAAATAATTTCTGCCTAATATCTAATCATAATCTATCATCTCCGAGTCCATTCCCTCTCATCCTGTTACTACATACTCTTGTAAGAAAGTCCCTCTCCATCCTTCTTGTAAGAAAGGACAGGAGAAGACAATGTCACAGAAGTAAACAATCCTACAAAAACAGTGGATGCTAGATTTTCCTTCCTGCTAGTACTCAAGATGGATCATACGGATCAAAATAATGTTGTATCCCTTGTGTATAACAGAAGATATAAACACATTGCTTTCTGCAATGAAGCTCGTTAGTTAGATTATTACTGCATTTTAAATTTAGAGCAAACATACTTTAAACAAACTTATTTCCTTACAAAACATTGATAGGAGGCTGAAGGATATAAAATAGGTAGAAAATAAGACCAAAAATAGTCTACTCTACTGTTCAGCTTGTCAGGGTCTTATCTGTCATCACAGAAGAACACACAGGCTTTTCGAACTCCAATGATTTTATGTATTTTGCACATTTTATCTTTTTTCAACTCAGATCCAAATTCTTCATGCCCTTCCTGAGAATCTATATTCCATACTGTCTGATACAATGGCTGCAGCCATTTCTATTTTTATCTGATCTACTTCCTTATTTGCAAAGAGCCTGTTGACAAATTACAGAGATCAGAGCAAGAAAAACAGTACATATTTCTGAAGCAAGAACCACCTAATCAGACAAGTTAAGGGATCACCCAGGAATTAAAAGCAAAACCAAAAGCCACTTTCCTAACAGCACCCTAAGGTACCTGCTACACCTAATTATGTTTGTTTACCTCCAGAAGCTGTCAATGCCTCCAGAATCTGATTACTCTACACAGCAAACAACCTATTAGGGAAATGTTAAGGCTTGCCCATGGGATCGATATAAGGCTGATCAAGCAGCATATTGTGCTTTCTTATGCAAAGAAGCAAGGAAATGAGAGTTGCATGAATCTGAAGATGGAAGTGAAATGATTACTGGCCTCCACTTTGAAGTAACCTGAGGACAGCAACAGCTGCAAAATATTTTGCAGAGTGCAGTTTTCTTCTTCCTTGAGAAGAGAAATTAAGAACTTGCATGCATTTTCCAATGAAATGGTTAGCAGACATTCAAGGTCACCAAGGGAATGCATCCAAGTCATGCTATGAAGTGTTTCAATCTAGCATTCCTTTCTGCAACAAATACCCATACTTCCCACAACAGTTGATTTCCTTAACAGACATATTTTCATTGAAGCTTTTTTACTTCAACCTTTACATTCACTTTTGGTTTTTTTCCCATTCAACAAAATCACTGCTGTACCAGGAAGCCTGAAACCCAGGTTCCTTTCCCACCAAACCCCAGGAAACAAGAATTTTCCAAACAGGGCAAGACGGAGGYGGCTGGCAGAGCTGCATCTCTGTGCTGCGGCAGAGCTGAGGTCAGCACACAGCTTCAGTCTGCCTGCAGCCGTCTGCAGGAATTACCAACCACACTGCCACTACTGCAAGGTCTCTTACAGTTGTGCTTTGCTATACTTATTTTACAAATTAATTCAGGTGTTCTTCACTTACACAAAAGTAAACAAAACCTGACATTACTTTCTACCGATAATTTGATTGAAAAGTGATTCCTTTTCCCTGATTTTTATTCTGTTTGTATTTGTTTATGAAGTGTTAAACTTGATCAAAACATCAAATTTCAGGTCCAAGGAATCTATGTTGTACACAGAACTGCAATCTGTGCAGAAAAATTCTAATASTATCTGTTCAGCTATGAATAATCTTTTCTTTTAGAACAGAGGTAACTATAAGTGTTATGAACTTAATCATACATTTTCGAAACTCACTGCATTTTATTTTATTACTTAAAAAAAACCTAGCTGATCAGGTTTTAATGCAAGTACCTTGCAATTCCAACAATCAAAAGTCTAGCAATTTAGATTTATTAATCAGGTCTTAATCCAGTAAAACTAGAGGGTTAGTTTGGGTTTAGTACTTCTTACAAGGTAGAATTTAATTTTTTTTTTCAATGTTTGCTTTAATTGATTTTTCATTTGCAGATAGAAGCAATTTTTTTGCAATGCTATGTGTCCACAGATAAAAAACTGTGAGTCAGATAACAAGCTATAGTTTTAATAGAATCTTTATTAAAATTTATCTCAAAATGAGTTCAGTCTTACTTTTATTATTACCACAAATTTAATAAGAGAAAGTTATAAAAGAAAAGATCAAAGTAGCAAATATTGAATCATAAAAGGGCAATTTTTTTTCAAAAATGATCAGAGATTTTCATGGACTTCAACATTATCTAAAATTTTATCCTCATTGCACAAGAAGTATCACAATTATTACACTTATACTACAGAGTAACCATCACAGACTACACTCATTTTACAGTTAATGATTTCAGAAAATCTCAAGTGAATAGAGCTACTAATGCACATTTTTAAACAAAAGGATGTGGCCTAACAGACACAAAGTAAAAGTATGTCTGCCATTATGACAAAAATAGGGAATGATTACAGGAGTGGGAAATGCAATGAAAACTACCATATAAAAATCTTTCAAAAATATTAAWTAGTTCTCATCTTCATTGTCTTTCATAACATAGGTAAGAATGGTTTGCTATACTTGTTTCTATCAATTGTCTGTATATTTTTCAGAACAATAGTTAYATACTCTCAGAAATCAGGCATTTCAAAATTCAAACCCATAGTTTACCACCCATCTCACTGTTCTTCACCACAGCACACGTTTCAGTTCGGTTTATACTGAAAAAACCCACCTATCTGATTTGAAGTAACTCTTTGGGTGTAATTTATCATTCTAGACTTTCCATTCCACATTACTGGGAATTTGAGAATGTGTGCGTAAGTGTTGGTGCCTGTTCTAAAAGAGTTAATAGAAAATACATTTTCTTAGTAGATGGAATCAGTCTGAAAACACTAGAAGAAATACATTTTGTGCCTATCATTTTTACATAATAGTTTTCAAGGCCATATCTCCTTTTTGCAACTTCTGTAGAGATAGGAATGTAGTTGTTAGCTAAATAGTTAGCCCAAGTGGCAGCCCTAGGAAAGGGCTTTTYCTAATAATACTAAGTTAAGTAATTTATTTGGAAAAAAAAAAAMCACTACACAAAGCTTTACCGGTTRAATTGAAGGGGCAGTTAATTGCAAGAAGCTAGGAAAGAATACCCATGGGCAATAAATTTTTTAATTGGCTTTTTAAAACTTAAGCTGAAGCCAAAATTGCACTAAGCAAGTTGAAGCATTTTTGGTCTTCTTGTTTTTACAGTCATGTGACATTTTCTATCCCCAGGTATATAGTTTTTTTCCCCCTTTTTTAAATAATAAATTCTGTTTTGGTTGAAAGCAGTAGTGTTTTTTGATGTTTCCATCTCATCATAGCATTCAGAAATTGAACTAATAAAGCCTGACTTGATTCTTAGTATGGTTACACATTTCTTCTGTGACCCGACATACGTATTTCTCATCCCAGAGGTAATGTGAAAATACTTTTGCCTTTCAGCATTCTGCCTCATTTATTTAAATTAAATACTGTCAGTGCAGGGAAGTGCATCTTACCAAGTGTCCACAGCATATCTATCAGAAAAGGATGGACACTATTCCAAATCTCTGTAACTTTCTGTAATGCAAATTTGAATTATTGTTGTTGTAGCTGTACACAGTGTTCCTAATCATTGCTGTCATTCTATCTAAAAGATACAGCTCTCAACTTGCAAGGATAGGGGAATTTTCTCAACTGCTACCTCTTACTGTAAATTGTTGCAACATATATAAGAAATGCAGGAAGATACAAAAGCTTTTATATATGGCTCTGTTGACGCAAAAGCCGATCCTTTACCTGTTTAACAGCAACCTATATTCTCTGCTTCCTTGCTGTGCTATTTTGGTTTTGAGAGGTAGGTATTAGGGACAGTGCGAAGCTAACTATTTCTCTGACTTGCTGACTGCTTTCATTTTGTGGCTGTGTGGTTTGGTTTGACTGCATGACTCCAGTATTAACAAGAAAACATAGTGACTGCCTCCAATTACACTCATTTCAATTCCATTCAATGAAAATAGATATCAAATAGCTAAGTGAAAATCACTGGTTCAACTGCTGAGGCCATTAATTTTCCCAAAGAGTATTTTAAGTCTAAGATTATTTATATCTCAGATTATTTTAGAATCATCACCAGGATGATGATTATTTTTCCTTTCAGAAAATTAAATACACAGTGGACACAGCCTTACAGCTTTACTCACCTCAACATATGAAATTGGAAATATTCCTATCTTGTCAGCCAGCATTCCTTCTGCCCAGTTTTCATCCACACGGCGAATTACAGTCAGAACATCATCCTGTGTGAACATGCAGTGATTATGTCTCCCAGCTCTAATTTAACTTCTCATTTAATTTTCCTCCAGAACATAGGAGTAATCAGAGAAGGCAGGACATGGACAAGAACTGCAGAGAAGGCACTCTGTAAGAGGAACAYGCTGCTTTGGGGTTGAAGTCAGTTCAAGCTGTTCCTTTTCCTATTTTGTCAGAGTTCAACTAACTGCCCACATCTCAGTGATCTGACTTTGTTCTTTGTGCCAGTCTTCCAGTCATGTTCAGTCTATGTTACTCATCAGCCCCCCCTTTAATTCCTTGGCATTAATCAACAGAACCAAATAATTTTCCTTCTTAACTGACTCATTACCTAACCCTCTCTAGATACTACTTTTCAACTTAAGTACTTAAGAACATTGCTAGTGTTCTTATGTACTTAAGAACATTGATAGACTTGTTTCAAGTCTACATTTTGAGTTTTTCTTTAGAAGATGGAATATTTTTAATTCACAAAATAGGTTATTTCTCATAAATTAAGAACATCACTATTGCAATTATGAAAAATTTCATCCTCAGATATAAAACCCAAGAGAAATTATATGTAATTTAGAAGGAGAGGGTAAACTAATCAATGTAGGAGAAATACTTGCAGAATCACTTGTCCCTTACATATGTGTGCAGCTCCAATAAGAAATGCAGACAAGACTACAAAACAGTTGTATTATTTCTTATCCAAATGAATGAAATTACTATAAGAAAATAGAAATGGTATTCTCTTTTTACCTTTGCAAATGGTAAACAGTCTTTATCAGCTTCCTTGTCTTTTACTTCAAAATCATAAAGTGCTTTGCACTGAGGTGGAGGTTGAGGTAAAGGCTTAATAATCTGAACAAAATTGGTAGGAAAAAAGCCATGGATGCCATTGACTTCTCCATGATACCAATTTTCATCCACCTGTCGACGTAAAATGATGATGTCTCCTTTACTGAATTTAAGATCTCCAGGCTCTTTTCCCTCGTAGTTATACAATGCTTTGGCACAYGGTAACTGAGGTACACCCTAAAAAAGAAGAAAAAATAATAAACCATTAGAATTAGCTGAGCATTACTAAATAGAATTCATGTTGTATTTTTKGAAAACTATGAATGAAACTATATGAAATTGGAAAGTAAAATTTTCCACATATTTTATTGCAATGATTCTACTGATTTTACACACACATGCAGGAAGAGCTTCAGTTCCATGAGGTCTTAAGACTTGGCTGTTTCATTATGATTTTTAATACTGCGACAATGTTGCTAGACACAAATATCATACTTTAACCCTCATGTACTAATTCACTAAGCTTAAACATTAAAAAAAACAACAAAGCAAATGAACTGGAAAACAATCTGGCCACTTGAGACATSTGGCAGAAAAATGCTGCAAGAAAATATAACGTTGGAATAACAAATTTGCTGCAAGAACTCCTAGGCATTTTCTCTGCCTGATTTCCTTATTACCATGTTCACCTTATTTACATTGTGGGCAGAGAATAATAAGGATGAGGACATAACGGAGGTGTTTTCCAGCTCGAGAAACAAATCTCAATTTATTAAAAATGAGAAATTCCATCCTGGAGCAACTTTTTAAAATTCAATTATTTATTTAATACTACAGCTAATAAGAATTACTGGAAAAGACCTACTGGAGGTGTGCCTCCTTGGGTTTCCTTCATTTGATTCCTCCATAATATCTAAAAACTATAGATTAGGCATATCAGAAGGATTACAATTTAATACTGTCACTCTCCTTTAGATGCATTGAAGGTATTTTTTTTAATTGCTCAGCCTGTATCTCCAAATTTTGCAAGAGTAAGCCATAAAACTCTACAATTCTAGTGCTAGGGCTACTGCCTTCAAAACTCTCTTTTTTCCCCAAATTTAAGTACCTGAAGGGGTGTTTATGCCCTTAATGATGCAAAACAGCAGTAACCTGCATTACTAATAGAGCCTTTCCAAAGCAAAGGCAGCCTTTATAGCCACACAGACCACAGTATTTCCCATCTTTGATACCAGCCCATATGGAAAAGGCAAATTTTAATTAAATTCAATGTTGCTGATATTATTTGCAATATCTACCCCATGATATGTCTTTCCTCTCAAGTCTTCCACCAGAAAAGTCTTCACCTGCTCAGATTGTAAATTGGAGTTCCACTCGCAATATCTCAAGAGGTCATACACAACATAAGGAAGTTCTCARAAGGAATTATCACTTTGAGCCTGTCCTTTGAGCAGAGTTTCAATAATGCATGTCACATTTAACACTCAAAATTTTATCTTTCAGAATAATCCARTTTGCTTGGAAACCCTTAATTTTTGTGAATGCATATTAATAATGTCTCAAATGGATAAATAACATCTCTAAGATTAACTTGTCTAGTAATCTTGCTTCTATACCAAACAGTCAAAGGAAAACCATATGAATATACAGAGACACAGAGAAATATGACATACATATGAATACAGGAAAATCCAGATTTATTCTATTGCACCRGGGATGAATATGAAATATATTATAGTAGCAGGATCCAAGCAATTGTTTACAATTGGTGATCTCCAGAATGAAGCAAATAAGACTTTGCTTCATGATCACACTTAATTGCATCAGCACACAATGATGATACACTCTGCACAAACCTGGATATGGAAAAAGACACCAACTAGAGAATTTGTGGGCCTCAATTTAGTGAGGAGGAAATTAATGGCCACAGTAGAAGAATTTAAAAAAATACATATGTACCTATATATGTATTTATTAGTTTTATGAGCTCTTTGTGGAGTAAACAGAATGAAGGAAGCAGTAGTGTCAATGGAGTAAGAACAAGTGCAAAGAGAGAACTGGGGGGGAGAGGAAGCAAAAAGAAACACCTCTAAACAAGAGAGGAAACACTGCTTGCTTACCCCTTTCCATCACAATAACAAACAAACAAACAAACAAACAAACAAACAAACAAACAAACAAAAGGATTAAGAGCTAAGAATTACTTGACAGAAAGTGGGCCCCAAGCAATTATGGGTACTACAGTATGTAGGAGTCTTTCTTGCACTGCAGGGAACAGTTTGACTTCTCCCAGGAATCACCCATTGTCCCAGGAGAAAGCTTTCTATGTCCCCATACTGAGGAATAGCTTTTAGATCAGCTCTCTGTATGAAATGCAGTTGGGAAAAAATAGTCTTTAAAAACAAACAAAATCAAAATAAGCCAGGAACACCAGTGCAGCAGATCATGTCAAAGCGATCAAACTCATTAGTCATCATTTAATTGTTAGAACTCCATATTGCATTTACACAGTTTATCACAARGACTCCCACAAACAAATCTGCATTCAAAAGTATAAACATCTGTTTATGYTTTATAGGAAGTTCCTTTCCCAGTGTAGAGGTTGAGTTTCTGCAAAGCTTGTTTCCCACGTTAAATAGAAATGGTTCCAGTCCATAACTCCAAACAAAACAAAGTTCATCAAAATACACAGTTCCCACTTGGACTGCCAGGSATTCAAGTGAAGTAGTTAAATGACTGAGATGAGAAGTAGATGACTTTCCATCTGTCCCAGGAATAAGATGAACTGAGAAAGAGTGGGTGCAAYGGGGAGGGCTGCTTTCAGGGGTATGGGATCAAGAGCCCTCAAGCACCATCTTCACATTCCTGCTCCTCTGAGCAACCTGGAGCGGCGTCTCATGGCCGGCGCCTTCCGGGCCCTTGTGTTTAGGCAGCTTCGGCCCCCCTTGTGCCCCTCCGSCTGCTCACCAGGAGAGATGGCCATGAGGATATGCCAAGCCAGAGTTTACATTTCACTCCATGTCTCTCACTTGGCTAAACATGAAAGGAAGGCTTTGGAAAAAAAAACTTTGCAGCCTACCCTTAAGTTTGCAGCTGCCACTTACCCTGTGAGCTCTTTGAGTAAGCAACAACAACAGCAACAACAAAAACCAGACAAAAACAATTTTAGGAAATTAAAACACAAAATTTAGAAGGACTCCACACAAGATAGGTCTCTTAGAATTATTTCCTTAGTCCTTACACAAAATACTTATGCAAAAATATCTGAACTTCTAATGCGACTGCTGATAGACAAACTGTTTAATTTCATTTTTAGCTAAAGCATGGATATGCATATATTTGACATGCCAGGTTCTTTTAYAGAAAATAAAACATGATGACATCAAAACAAGAATATGACAAAAYGCATATGCACTCACATATTTGAGGCTCAAGTTCCTCAGTTTTCTTCTCCGAACCCACATATTTTATCTTAGAAACCTACAGAATGCACAATTTTGCTCTTTGGATTTATACTTTGTTTTCAGTCACCTTATTTTGAACTTCACTTTTATTTTTTTGATGGACAATATGCAACTGTATGTATTTTTTATAAACTTATGCCAAGAGAAACTTATGCCTGCACAGAAACACGAGATCTGATTTCCTTTAAAAAGCAGTTTCAGTGGCAGAAGCCCAAATGTAAATATGCTTACATTGGCACAAAACAGTGTTCATTTTGTACTTATTGCACTTGAAGAAGCAGCGTAAGCTAAAGTAGCAAAAATAGTAAATCCTCCCTCAAGRAAATTAATGGAACAGATACTGGGGCATCTGCATTTCTGTTTCTTTTGAAGCCTCCCAGACACAGTGCTGCTGGCYGTCACTCTTCCAAGCAAGCAAGGCATTCCTTGTTCTCTGGCTGCAAGATTGGGAAGTGACCTGGACTGCCGCGTGAGCCAGTTGAATTTACCCRAAATAATTATGCTGCTTTCACCTGTCTGAGGTTGTTGGACATTGAGTGTTTTGAAGAGGCCAGGAAGTAGTACTTTTTATAGAAATATTGCTTATGTTGGTAGTAAGGCAGACAACAACAGTTTTCTGAAACTGTCTACATGGACAACCAAAGCTCTATCAGCTTCCAGAAAAATACAACCCATACAGATAACTCAGCAGCTGTTTTTAGGTCTACCTTTCTTTACAGAAAATGTAAAAACTGGAAGTTGATCCATGTTGTGAGAGGATCTTTAATAATCCATTAT
Source organism: Malurus melanocephalus (assembly GCF_030028575.1). Taxonomy (NCBI): domain Eukaryota; kingdom Metazoa; phylum Chordata; class Aves; order Passeriformes; family Maluridae; genus Malurus; species Malurus melanocephalus. Next base: position 167,969 of record NW_026623584.1, on the reverse strand, counting down.
TTGCAACTTTCTTACAAGTAAAGAAAAAAAATTATTTTCCTTCACCTACGTTTTTATTTTCTTTCCATGCAGTCCCTAAATCAAACCAAGAGTCACATCAATGACCAGGACAAGATGAGAAACTATCACCAAAAAATCTCAAATTACACAGCAATTGAAAGTACAGCAAGTCTGCAAGAGGTACTTTTTTCAGTCAACTCTTTTTTCCTTTCCCCCAAAGAACCAGTAYTGTAAGACATACTTGATTGCCACTGAAAGGTGCCTTTACATAAGGATAACATAATGCAAATATTTGCAGCCAAAACTTGTTTGCAAGGCAGATTTGGATCAAGTGAGTTCTTCATGTGTACATTCACCAGTASGTATTGGCATACCTGACATTTCCTTTTCAGACTCCTAGTCATGCAAACATTTTGAAAGACAATATTGCTTCTTTTAATCTTCTAGWCTATTCTCTTTCATATTATTGCTTTCCTGATTCAAATATTTCTATTATTTTTTATGAGTATTTTTGCTTTCTTGTCTTCTTCAGCTTTACTGAGCTGTCCAATCCCGCATGCAAGAAAATCCCTTTTCCCACTTGTATTTTTTCATGTCTCTTTCATCTCACTGGCTCCAGTAAGTAGTTTCAAGTCTTAATTTATAGCCACCTGATCTGTGTAATTCAATTTTCTTTGTTTCAGCCTCCTTTGTTCCTTCTCTGTTTGCATTTAACTTTTCATGTATTTTGAGACATAGAGCATATGAAAATACTTTACCAAAGACCTTTTTAAACTGCTTATACTAAAAGATGTGCTTCCTTAAGTAGGATTTCCTTCTGAAGGAAGGAAGCCTGTTCYCTGTGTTAAGATACAGGTATATTACTTTGGCCTGAACAATTTAAATACTCAGTTTCGCAGGGTGAGGTGATAACATTTGAAACAAAATCCTCCTGTTTCTTTTTGAGCTCCAGAACACAAAGTGTTTCCATAATCCAAGAATGTTAAAAGCTGGCTGCCTGCATTTACTTTTCTCATCTAAGAAACAAATCAAACAAGGTCAGATTTGTGCAAAGAAAGGCTGACTTGAGTGCTATTCATCTGTATCCAACTAACTTGTTAGTGGAACCATACTTCAGCCATCAGAACAATCTCAGATGACTGCAGAGGTCATCAGCAGAAATGAAGTTATTTCTCATTAAAGTGTCTTTGAGGTGCCTGCTATCTGGGTGACAAAAAAGATATTTTTATGTCAGGAAGCTGTATCAAGTTGCCAGTATACTGTAATAACCATAAAAATAAACCTTTGGTAACATTTGATATGAACTACTATTGCTCTACTGCATACAGTAAACCAGGGTTTGGGGTTTTTTTTATGTAACCGTTCACCAGATTAAAGAAGTGTGGAACATTAATGTTGGGAAGCATRTTCATTTCTACTGGTTTCCTATGATACAGTTGTACTAAATCTCATTTTTCTCCACACACATAAAGGAAATAACCAAACATCTGACTTAAAACAGTACAAAATTTGTAGTTGTTTTGAAATACTATATTCAAATATAGTTACTTTCTGTACAGYTTTTGATTTTAATAAAATAGAAGTTGAGCATCAAGAGGAAACTAGCTAGCCAGGTTCCCCTGATCAAAGAGATCAGGTTTGAAAATCAACTGTGTGTCACTTAACCATACTTACATAACAATCATCATTTTGAAGAAACATTACTTTAAGAAAAACACCAGGGTGCACAATAAAAAACAGAATCAAGCCAACATATTGTACTTTTGGAAAAGCTGAATAACTGCAATCAGTAAAAATTTTAGGATCTTGATAAATGAAGAAACAGGATTATATTTTTATTATTGCTTAATTCAGCTGAAGTTAAAAATTCTTTAGTGGACCTGCAAAGCATCCCTGCTATTAGCTAACTATTACAGAATGCGGTAAGTTTTCTCTAATGTTTGTCCATGATAAGCAACAACAGCAGTAGCTCTAGAYGTAACAGTGTGTGAAATATCAGAATATTTTTACTCATTTTCAAGGTTTCAGCCATCTAACTCAGGTTGACAAACCAAGCCCTGACTCCTTTGAGGATTTTATCAGTTAATTTTGCTTATGGTAAGAACAGCAGAAGAATTTCACAGCACAGACTCACAGAAAYCTCTATCTTATAGCAGATGGCTAACTCCTCTATTCATGTAAGCAATTCTTACGTGTTCTTTTGAGGTAAATTCACAATGATCAATTTAAAGTAGCCATTTTATTAAAGCCCTTTTTGCTTCCTCTGTCTTAACAGCTTTTAGAAGAAAACATTTTGGCAATTTTTCTTGTCTGATGTTAAGAAATAAATATAAGGTTGTTAAATATAAGTATAAGCAACTCTGCCCCATGAAGTTGTTTTGAAATTAAAAGCTGGAATATAGGAGAATGAAAGGAATTTTAAAATGTTGCCTTAAGGCCTAAGCAATAACACTAATAATATGGAAGGTTAKGAAGGGACACTTACAAAGCTTTCCAAAGGCATTTCTCCCAGCCCCTCTCTGTGTAACACCTTTACATTTGTAAATGTCTTTACAAATACATTTTTTCAATTTAAAAGTGTCTTCAGAATGCCTCTTTCTTTTCTTTGCCTAGTCAAAATGCAAAGTTCTCAGCTAGGGAGCTCCCTATGTTTGTTAAGTAAAGCAAATTCTGAACACTTTCCACTGAACTAAACTCCTAAATTAATAAAATAAGTAAGTAAAAAATAGGAAAAAGTGGAGGAGAAAATAATTACATCCTGCACACARCATGTCCCCAAATATTTTAATTGTATGGACCTGACAGATTAAAGATTGCTTCTTCCACAAGCAAACAAAACTAATTACAAGGAAACTGCTCTGCACAGGAAAAACTGAGGAGGTAACTTTCAAGATGCAGAAAAGAATGCAGGTCTGTATTGCTGTTGATTTGCATATAAAACAATTTCCTTCTGAATCTTTAAAAACCTTTTGATTAACTGTTTACTCCAAAACCTTTTTGCTTTGAAAAACCCCAGATCCATGTAAGAATCTAAACAAAACCTAAAAGTGCGCACTACATTGAGCTAGGATGTTTATATAAAATAGCCATTTCCAAAAGCAATGATTTGTTTGAAAGACCTGCTCTTATAAGCTRTTACACCAACATCACGGCTTCACGAAAAGTGCTGCTATCTCCATTGGTTTTCTCTTAGTACGTTACGACTCATGGGTATTTGATRTCTCCATCAAACTTAATTTTTCTTGTCCCAGTGCCACCACACAGCAGCATGGATCTCCTAATCTCTTTTAGCATATGAAGGTAATATGCAGCATAGGTTCATTCTATTCCACTTAGATTCTCCTAGAAGTGTAATTTCCAATACATTCTCTTTTCGAGTAGTATCACCAGTAGCTTATAAGACAGGAATACTGCATTCTACAAGAAGAAGAAAAGAGAAAAACATCCACCCCTCTTGTCAAGGACACATCTACAACTCTGAGACAGGGTAGTGGGACTTACTAGTTCTTCTCCAAACTGTACTAATTTCTGCACATCCCTGAAGAAGTCTCAGTGTGGGGTGTTAGAATATATCTAATATTGCCCAATCATATCSAATTTCTCATCATTAAAACCCCCATGAACATGAAAAGCTACAAAAGTAGTGAACACTGAGTGCTTTGGAAAGTTTTGTTGTTTCAAATTCCTCTACCCCCATAAAACYGCATAAAATTACCTCCCAGTTATTAACTTCATCTTTTTGAAGAACARTTTGGAAAATGAAAAACAGATGCAACTGATTACTGATCCACTAATGTACTTTTATTTCTTTCTTAGCCACCTTGAAAAAAGTGTCTTTATAAGACACTTTTTAAGTGATGTAGTTTTCTTTCCTTTTTTTCTCTTCTTTTTTTTTTTTTTTTTTTTCGGGGAGGGAGCAAGAAAAGAAAGTGAATCGGAAAAATGCAGCATGAAAAGAAGCAAACAAATTTTAAAATACCAGGATAAAGTATATGAAGATCAAGAGCCTAACAAACACTTAGCAAAAAAAACTTTGAAATAGTATGGCTCCAGTACTTTTCTAAGATACATATATTACTGAAGCTCAGAGTACAGAACTATATACCTAAATGCAAGATGGTACTTCTGCATTTATCAAGAAGCCTCATTTTGCATAGTTATCCAGTAAATAACTTTCATAACTACTCACTCCTATCCAAAATCTGTTACAGGAAGTGTGACAACTTTCTGGTGTCAATAATTCCTTAAATATCACTTGGGTTTTTTTGCTTGTTTATTATATAAACATAAAATCACAAAACAAGAGAAAGCCMCTCTGACTACTACAAAAATACAAACCACATCTCAGTCTTAAATTCTTCCCTAAATTCCTTCTTACATGGCTAATGCACAGCCCTCCCTTTCACTCTTCATTTTAGTTTCTACATAAACTGGAAATTACACATCTTTGGCATTCTTTTGCTGATGCCTAAATTCATGCTTATCCTTCTAATACAGTGATTTAGAATTTACTTGCCCTGTCAAAAGCCATAAATGCAATTGCGTTGACCATCAATTAATTTCCAAGCAAGATGTGTGCCATTCTGAGCTTCAATTCCAAAGCAAACAGAAATTTTCACGTAAACTCAGAATGCTCTTCTTTCCCATTAGCTTAATGGGAGGTAGCTAGAAAAGTCACAGACCTTCATGTACTCTTACACTAATAAAGTATCAATAACTGCAACTATTATAATTCCAAGTCTGCCCTACTAACCTGATAAAAACTTCAATCAGTCACCAGAAAGGAAAAAAAAAATTGCCAAAACATCCAAAAAACAACATCTTGCTCTAACCTACACAGTCAGTAGGGTGACATATCATATATGATAGCTGGTGAGATTTCTGTACCATATGTAGTAGTTAAAGGTACAAGGATATGGTCAACAGTGATTTCAGAGAAAGGAACTATCTTGCAATGCTTAGAAACACCTCCCTTCAGTTAAATACAGTCTTTTTTTTTWTTYWTTTTTTAATACATTAACACAAAGCCTCACCACATTAGAAAAAAATGAAAGGAAACCTACATAAACCCATAGGGCATTGCTAACACGTAGAAAAGAGTCCGTGATTAATGCTGTACTACCAGGCTGTGCTCTGCTAGAGTAGTGGTAACAAACTAAACTATGTCATCTGCCAGTCTTCCAAGGCTAATCGGAACACATTACCATCTTTATTTTTTTACATTAAACATAAGTTATCAATATTGAAAAAGTAGATGCATTTTAGTGACCACATATCAAATTCTCTCACAAACTGYACTTTACAACAACACTTCACATCACGTCACAAAACACATTGTTTACTTTAAAAAAAAAAAAAAAAGGTTAATCTACTTAGTGTAGAAGATTGGAACATGTAGTTTCTCAACAAACTACTGGGACAYGGGAAGCCCTTGTCCCTACTTCAGGGAGCTGATATTTTAACACAAGCATCGAAAGTTCCAGAGGGCTTACCAACAATGTAAAAATTTAAGAGTAATGCCATGTATTCTTCTAAAGGTTTTTACACTTTGAAAATGAACATTAGGAAGCTTCCCTCAATGCGACGTGCAAATGAATGTATTTACTTCTCGCACCAAGAAAAGGTGAAGGAATTCTAGATGAGAAGACATACTGAAAAACATCTGAAAAAATARATGAGAAATGAGGTTGCTAAAAGCAAAATCTTACTGAGCTTTGAAGGTGAAACGTTAGAACATGATACAGGAGGAGCAAATGACTCTGAACAAGGGAGTGACTTGGTGAGATTATTCTTGGTGAGATCAGCATGAAGAAATGTTCCTTTAATCTCTCAAATACTTTGCTGCCAAAACTTGGGCAATGGGAAAACACAGAGGTGCAAATTAAGAGGTTGCTGCATTTTTTGATGAATACCTATCAAGGTTGACAGACCTGACTTTTTATCTGAGCATGCTTTGCTTTCTACTACGATCAAGTGTTAATTTGTTCCCCAACAAAACAGTACAAGCTCTAAAATTACAACAGCCCTATTAATGGTAATTAAAACGAGAGTAACCACAGGCATCTCTCCTGTCTGAATTTGATTTTACAAATCTGAGATAGCATCTGACATTCCATTACCTTCTGAGAGCATTTTTAGGTTTATTTACCATATGCTCAGGTGSTCGTTCAAGCTTCTGAATGAACACAGCATCACCATCATACCTCCTTCTCAGGTATTTCCTGCAAATTTTTGTTGCCAGAAACTGGAGGGACTTTTGCTAAGCTTGATTTAGGACTGGTATATCATGTCCTCTTTCTTTTAAAAACTCCTGCTCTTAAAATTCATTTGGAATTAGTTTGGATACTTTAATATCCTGACTTCAAACAACTTCTTGCCTATTGCAAAGAAAAGGTGCTAATCTTAGCTGTCACTGTAGCACACACAAATATATATCCACTGCATGCACAGAGGAAATAACAAACTCTATTTGCTATTTATTCTTACTCATCTTTTGAATTTTTCATGCTTCGAAGCAGAAGATTTTTATGGTACTCTACTTGAAGCAGCTGGTTGGAATTTTGAAAACGCAACTAATCSTAGCTGAAATTATGTTTTGGGTTTTTTTAAGATAAAGTTCCTGTATGCTCTTTACTGTAACAAAAGAGACAAAAGAATGCTACATTAACATTTATCTCTTGTGTAGTTGCAAGCTGGAGTTTGCACTTCCTGGTTATTTCATCCAGTCTGTGGAAGTAGACAAACARCAAACAAGCCTTCTGTTCAGTTTAGTACTGGAACACACCTGAATTCAGAATGCCTACAGAAAGGATTAGGCTTCATCTTTCATACTTTCATAAATGATTCGTTTTTAGCATAAAAATATTAGTATAAAAATCCAAAGTGATCCACATGTCTTGAGTTATCAGGTCTGAATTGATACTGATAACTTCACATCACCACACTCCCATCTAATGTYACTGTACCTTTACAAGCCCTTCCTGAGATCTGGCTTTTTTATTCTGTACCTACATGCTCAGTGTTTCCCAATTCCTTCAGTGTCCTTCATCCCCACTTCCACCTTCCTCATGCTTCTTTTCTGCAGGGGAACTCAGTGAGGTGCTCCACACTTGGTCTGCCTGCCCTTTCTGCAAGCCTATTCTACCACCCTGGCTCTCCCTATCCCTGGAGATGAATCGGCTCTCCTGGGGCCCAGCATTACATATTGCCAGCAATATGTGACTACATCTCTATAAGCAGAGCAGAAAACCATATTCCATGTGTTTATCTTCATTAACCTTTTATTCCATTAAAAGTTGCCACTGGTTTTACAAGGCAGTTAGTAATGAAGCAAGATGATGAACTCCAAGACACCTTGGCCAGGTTTTGTCCCAAGCTGCTCAAGCCTAKACTGTCCTTCACTGTACATGAGTGCCTAATTTTTACAAAAACTATCAGCTCAAATGAAGCAAAATGTCTCAGTACTCTAACTCCACTGTCAGATGAAGGGAGAGTTGCATAAGCAATACACAAATTATAACTAGATAATTCAGGATAGACAGGAAAGGATTTTCCATTTTGCTTTTCAAYGCAATTGTTTCTCTGAAAGGTTTGTTGCGGTTTTAAGCATGACAGGTGAAAAAGGGTTAGAAATGCTAGGCAGTAGAAGGCTTACATAGCAAGGGAATAACTTGTTCACCTCTCAGTCTTTTACTGCAGAACTTGGGCCCAAGGAGCTCAAAGTTTGCCTTTGCTCACACCAGTTCTGCTCTTGTAGTCCACTTGCACTAATACCATTTTATTATCATCTGGTTACAACATCTTTTACAACAAATTGCACTGCAACACGAAAACTAGAAACATTTAAACTACTTAAATGAATGGCCTTTCAGCAACTGTGTGTTCACTATGGAAAGAAGAGGAAATTTGAAACTAACAAGTTGATCATTACTATGCTTTTGTAACATAGATTAAATCTCTATGTTTACATGTGATTTCATCAGGAAATCTTCCATAATCTTTTTTTTTTTTTTTTGTATTTGGTAGACACTGCCTATAAATGGCAATCTTTGAGTCTTACATGCACGAAGCTCCTTCTTGAGAGTAGTCCTCTATTTCAAAATACACAGCCTTTCTACTATAAGCAACATTTTAATAGCAATGCTACTCTGTCATATGCATTTTACTAAAAGCCATTCACCTCTCCCAATCACTTTGTAAAACAACATCTGAAGTATCTCTTGGACTTATACTACAATTCATGAGTCTCTATACCAATAAAAAACTAGTTTATATAAGGGTTGGGGTTTTTTTACCCTCAAGTATTTGGAAAAACTAAGGAAAGTAATTTTTTTCCATTTTGCTATGATACAAACACAAAAGAAACAATCCATCCTTTTATACAATTCAAGAAAACTGACCATTTCACTTCCATAACAAAGAGGGATTATTTGCATTTTATATTATCAACTGTTTCAGATCRGCTGATTGTTTTCATTTATGTCTTTATGCCATAAAAGAAAACATATGGTTCTATATAATGATTTTAATCAAATRGCTATATGAATGAAAATCAAGTAGTATACTCTGGTACATTTTTTTTTTTCATTTTGGAGCAGCCTTATCTTAATGTATATGAACTGTACTGCTTTTGATGAAACTAAAATGGAAGGTGTGCTCCAACAGTGGTCACTCATCCAAACATTTCCCGGAATCAGAGCAGAATTCACTSAAAGTATTACCTCTGAAGAAATAGAGACTGTGGCCACCAAGCCCTCAGCACCCACTGTTTTTCTTCTATGGATCCATTCCCACTGCAGATTACTTGCTAATATAGATCCAGCCAAAGTTTTTTCCCAGCCTAAAGAAGTCTTTAGTCCTTTGGTTGTAAAATGGGATACATGCCTTGATGTCAATGTTTTCTTTGAAATAATTAAAGCAGTTCTCACTTAAGCCAGGTTAATCTCATTAAAAATTTATTCCATGGAAGTTAACTCCCTGATATTCTTCCACTGTACAAGGTCTTCCTGCYTTTGAGACTCCACGGTAAGCAAAGTAATAACCATCTACTTACATTAACAGGGAATGCACAGAACAATTATGTTTCATAAATAAATACTCAACAACAGCTTACAAGAAGTACAACTTTCTCATTTAGATAAAAAGTATTTTAATTAMGCAAGTGCAACCATAATGCATTATTATGGGAAAGCACTGCTCTGGAGCCAAGAATTAGGAATCAGATAGGATAATGAAACGCTGACAGCTCTTTAATTCTCTCTCTTAGCTATTCATGCTACTCAACTGGTTGAGATATATTTGGAAAGCAGAATTCAGTCATCCTGCTTCAGAGTTCTCTGACTCAGACTCCACTAAGGCCTGCTGGAAGACAACTCCTGGAGCAGGACTTCCAGTTAAAGTGAAACTCCACCTCTTTTTGTCACCATGRTAGGACAGCTTGCACATTAAGGCCAATTGCTAAGGGAGTTGTTTTTGCTCAGGTCTTGTATGACACTGTAGCTTATTTATAGTGAATCAAACAGATCAACTACTCTTAAAAGAAACACAAATATCTAGTAAGAGCCCTACAAATTGCAATGACATGAATACAGTCCTCAGCTTTGTAACTCTTCCACTCAGCCCATTTGTGTGAATTGGTGCTGACACAGAAAAACTGACCTAAATCAGGCCCTGCATATTTATTCCTGTGGGTACTAAATCTGTATGTGATGAAAGAATGCTCATGTTATCTGATTGTACAAGCTTTTGTCACACATTTCCAATGATCCTGCAAGGTAAATACTCCTCAGCCACTGACTYGTGCTCAAAGTGAAACAAATTATCYTGTAAGCAACACCTTCCCTCCGTGTTTCTCCTAACTAACCTTCCTGTCAAGTTTTCTTGGCATTCCAATTTTTCTCTATTCACCCAACTCTGTTCTCTCATTTTAGGATGGCTGAGATTYAGGATTTGATGTGATCAACTGGACACAGTTTTGGAAAGTATCATATAGGAATACCAAAGTATTTCATGGCATTGTGTTCAAAATCTGCTGTCTTCAACAGCTGATTGCTGTGCCCCTGCACTGCCTGAAAGCCAGTATTTAAGGTTGTTTCTAAAGAACCTATTAAGCCTGTGATGCAGAACACTTTTTCCAGAAAGGCATTAAGTCCTTAACCGAAAACACTGACAGAGAAACAATTTATCCCTTAGTCGATTTTCATTGGCTTATCATGCCATAAAGAGTCAGATACTTCTTAATGCACTTGTGCACTCATGGCAACTTTAGTCCACTATTTACTATCACTCTTCTGATCACAAAAAGCTGTCATTTGTATTAATTTTGCTATTTCTTCTGCCACTTGCTATATGAAACTATTTCTGCTATTTTTTCTTTTTAAGCTTTGGGAAAGTAGCCCTTTTTGAATCACCAAACATATACATCAGGGGTTGCTAATATTGAACAAATTGTTCTTTTTTTATAAGCAATCAATACTTTGTCTTGAACTTCATTATGACAACCCAAAATTACTGGATTCCTGGACTAAGAAATCATAAGTCAATCATAATTTAYAAGTTTCAATACATTCTATAAAATTAAAATAAAACATCTATATTTTAGAAACTAACATTATGTTAATATAACCTATCGGATCATCAAAATAAGACTAATTCCAGTTTGAGACACTTATTCCTTGATATCACATTAAAACCTTAAGGAGGAAATATTATTCTTTTCCTTTTTAAGCTTTTTAAAAATGTATTTAAAGAGTTGACAACTAATTACATATAATCTTCCTCTTTGCTCTCATCTTCTTCTAAGACTATTTAAGCTCTTCTCACCTTTCTCAACAGATTAATTTTGCCCAAGTACAAAGTCACACTGATCCTATTTCATCATCTCTATCAGTTATGAATCCTGGGTGACAGCATCCAGACTGCAAGAATACTACAGAGAATCTCTGAAGTGCTATTCCTAAATGCATTAAAAATCCTTCCAATAAAACAAGATATTGTTTGCATCTATCTGCAGGTACCTTCAGAGAAAAAAAYGTATTCCCAACATTCCCCATACCGGAAGCAAACTCCGACAAGGTATTTGGAAATCTGGGATTTGCCAAATCAGAATGGTAACATTAATGCCTCTGCACCACCCTAAGGAAGATGTTCTCAATATCAAAGAGGAATCAAATCACATGAACACAAGTTCTGCAGCTCTGCAATATTTACATAGAAATGGCATATGAATTACACTTGTGACAATTTTCATGTGCTTTTATAATTTAGTCACATAATTCACATAAGTCACACAGACTTGTTTCTGTGACAAGTCTTTTGATTTCAGTATTTATTTCAAAATCCTAGRCTTCACAGTTACTTAAACATACATCCTGATGTATTCACACATATATTTAAAACTCTTGTAGCTCTGGAAAAAAAAAAAAGGTTTCAAAGTGTGGAAATTAAATTAAGGTTATCTCCAATTTTGAGTTTTCTTTTCTTTAAACCTGAGTCTGTAAGGCCTCCCACTACCACCCTGAATGTTTTGAGTTGCTGGAAACGAACACTAAATAGTCTTTATTTATGAGACCTGAAGTGCAAGAAGAAACCAGGCAAACAACATACTGACAAGTACCTTTCAAAGCTTTGTCTCCTCTACAGGCAACTCAAATCTTCCCTATTAGTGAAGTCTTCTCTGGATCCCTTAACAATCTGTATATAATTTAGGAAGGAAAGGCCAAAGGAATAACTTTCTGTGGTAATGATTGTAGCAGGAGTCCTTATTTACTCAAACTGTGGYACTTTCCAATTTTTTTAGTTCCCAGAATTCAACCCATAAACTTTGCAGACTGAGGAGGAAATCTAAACCCAAAAAAAAGTCACAGATTCTCTATTTAAATACAGCTTAAGATGCAAAAGCAAGGCTACTAGAGTTTTTTTCTATAATATCAATTAAAATACAAAAAAAACCCAAGAGAAATTTCTTTAATATTACATTGATTGTCAATCATAAATTCCTGGCAATTTTTTAAAAATTAGGAGTACATAAGGAGGTCTAGCTAGAAAAAAATACCCAAAATAGTATCTCAAGCATGTCTTCATTTTGTATTTAAGTTTTTAGAGAACACCAAGAAAAGTGTCTCATGGCACATTTCAGGGTACTTTCCTCATAACATGTCTCCATTTGGTTAGACATGAACATACCTGATCATCAAGCAGTACAAACAAAATTCTACCCTTCAGAAAAAGTTGATATGACACCATGGTGCTCCTAAGTATTCTGCTGTGTACATGCACCCGCTTCTGCAAACCTCATTTATCATCCACACATCAKGCAAAATACATTGCAAATTTATTACATTGCCTAAAGGAAATAAAACATATTATCTCATTATTCAAGTGTTCAACTTTAATTTCCTTTCAGTTTTTAAGTCTACATTAGCAGCTTATGTTTAGTTTAAATTTCCGGACAAACAGTAAATAATTAGCTCTACATAAAAATAGCACAGCAATATCTCCTCTGCTCCTTGCATTACGCTGTTTTCATAGTTTTCAAACTTACAGCTGGGAGCATTTAATACATCTTCCTACTTGTTTTTGCAGAGCTATACTGCTCAACTGTTTGGTGACATAAGGTTTGACTGCTGGATGTTCCAATTAAATCACTTAGATGTTATGAAAGGTCAGACATTGCCTCTCTTCTCRCTACCTTAAAAAAAATAATTCTAGGAATGTACTTACATTGTTTGACGCAAGTAAACAAATTACTATCTTAAACTGCCCTTGAAAATACACTGCTACCTAGTTACAAGTAAAATTCTCCACATGTATACAATGTAGTATAGCTTGGTTTCCTCAATTTCCTTTGCAGCAGGTGAAAGCTTCCATATGAAATACTTTTTAAGTACAAGAAAYAAAAATATTCCTTAGCACCTCAACCTATATTTCTAACATTGTCCCAAAAAGTTCCCATACTCAAATGTTTTCTGTGAAATTCAACTTGAGTCTTTGAACACTGTATAGAGGAATTTAGCACAAAAATGTATCAGAAAGAACTGCATTTTAGAATTCAGCATTGTCATCATTACAAATCAGCATATATTTTAAAAGTATGTAATTTATTTTCTTCTAAAATACTAGACAACAATAAAAAAGCCACACAACTTTGGAATCTTGTTCTCAACAGCAATGGTTATTGTTAACATCTGCTCTCAACATGAGCTAGAATATAAACCTTAATAATGTGGATGAAAATTCTAAGATCYAATATGACTTTACAGAAAAAAAATCCGATTTGTATGAAATGTTCCATGTCTGTTACGGAGCCAAAGGCAATTTTTAGCTTGGTTACATTTGAAAAGGAATCCCTGCGGTCTTGGCCAGCTCCACTCCTCTCTCTATCAAGCTGCATAAAAACAAAGAGGCCCAAAAAAAGGCAGAATGCCATATTAGTGCCATCCTCCCCTTGGCTCTCTGTGGCTGCTGGCTGCTCACTGAGGACATGTATAATCTGACACCAGCTCCAAGTGCCCCTTTTCCAGACAGCTGCTAGGGGACGGCTGCTAGAGTGACAAGAGACACTGGCAAACCCCAAATACTATGAGACCAGTTAACACAGACGACATGAAGAAGTGTCACCGGTCACTGCAATATTGGTATGGACCTAAATCTTAATCTAATGAAARTAAGCAACCTTCATAACAGAGACTTGAAACTGAAATGCCTTTCAAGGAAGTCACACATAGACAAATTGGAGAAATAAGGTAGGTGGTCTTCTATTCTTCCCCAGCCAAAGGAACAAAGGAACAGAATCAATCTTTTCCTTCACTTGGGTTCAGTGGTTTGACTGTTGCAGTTTRTCATTAGCTAATATTCAACACGTTGAACAAAGACCAATCAGCCAGCAAAGGGACAATTGCTAGAAAGCAAACATACAGGCARGCTACCAAACTAACAATTACAGTGTAACCACAGCCTCAGAAACACACAAACTGAGATAATAGGATTCACCTGCTCTTTCTAGGGAAGGGTCTCTACATGTGTTTCCAGGTCAGCCCATACAGACCAACCACTTCATTTAAAGAAAAGTGTCCATTATCTTATGTTCTCTTTGCTAAATAAAATTATCTGCTTTACAGGGAGTTACAAATCCAGACTTCCTAATAAAAAAGGTCTTAGCTGAGAGGACAGTAACAGGCAGACCCAACTGTGTAGACAGCCATCAAAATCCAGCCTTGCAGCTACCCTGCAGCTCATTGAGCAGTGACTGCTTCAGTTCCCTACAAAGGGGAAAACCATGTATTCCTTTCCTTTCCTACCCTTTCCTTTCCTACCCTTTCCTTTCCTTTCCTACCCTACCCTTTCCTTTCCTACCCTACCCTTTCCTTTCCTACCCTACCCTTTCCTTTCCTACCCTACCCTTTCCTTTCCTTTCCTTTCCTACCCTTTCCTTTCCTTCCCTTTCCTTTCCTACCCTACCCTTTCCTTTCCTTTCCTACCCTTTCCTTTCCTTCCCTTTCCTTTCCTACCCTACCCTTTCCTTTCCTTTCCTACCCTTTCCTTTCCTACCCTTTCCTTTCCTACCCTACCCTTTCCTTTCCTTTCCTACCCTACCCTTTCCTTTCCTTTCCTACCCTACCCTACCCTACCCATCTATATAGCAAATCTCAGTTTGTGAAACATGTTAAGAGAGTGACTACTGAGCAAAAGGAGTTCTGACAGGCTGCTCAGAGCACAAGGAAGCCTTAACACTTGCAGATCAGAAAAACCAGGAGCAACTCATTTTTTAGCTGGCTCTTAGTAAGGGCCATGGCACACACTGCCATGTAAAAGTTCACCTTAACACCTTTTGGTACAAACGACATCATATTGACTTTAGCTTAGTTTGTGTTCTCAAGCTGTGGCTAAAGCAAATTTGCCAGTCATAATGACTGGCAAACCTGAAATAATTTACTGTTTCTTCTGAACYGTTACTTTCAATTACCTCAGTGTGACTTCATAGTCAGTGAAGCAAGCTGGCATCCTAAAAATACCGGACAGCCTGTAATTGCTTCTGAAACATCATGGCTTATCACACCAATGAAATTCAAAAACAAGCAAAGAAAAACAATACTAAAAATCTTACCTACATGACATACTAAAAATCTTTTGAAAGAACGGACTGTTTCCTGAACTAAAAATGCCCCTCCAGAGAAAGATCTCACATCAAGAACAGGAAGACAAAGGATCCCAGTTTCGTTTCTCTTCAAAGAGGTGATAATCTATTGATTCATCCACAAGACAAACTTCAGATTTTCCAGAAATAAAGCTGTTGTTTTGGAACACAGAATGTACTGAACTACTTGCTTTACATAATCATAGGGAGATTATTCTCCCACTACATATCCTCCAAAGGTCATTTTAATGATACTTCTTTATGTTTCATATGGCAGTAACAAAAGTTCAACCAAAAGGCCTCCTGAAAGTAAGCTTTTTTCTCCTTAGGTGAGATTTTGATACCCAAGTTAGCCTAGTAAGTAACAACTCAAAGCTGAAATACAGAGCCCTTTTTTACTGTWTACACTAATACAATTATGTTAATATCTAGAATGCTAATACAGTTTTTCAATTTTAGTCCTCTGAGATTATATCAGTAAAATATAGTCAAAAGAAAAATTAGAACAGTTTTTAATCTATTTGGACTGTAWAAAATAAAACATTACATAGTTCTACTTCTCTATAGACAGTTTCCCTTGGGGGATTTTATTAGGTTTTTATATATATTTATGCATACACAGAGGTTATAATAAAAAAAAGTTGCTTGAAAATCTGAACGTAGTAATTGGAAATTGAAGAAATATGCACTTTTCCAAAAGTTTTTGAACTCCACAAATTATTTCAAGCAACAAGATTCTTCTCGTATGTTCGGTGTTTAGTAGATAAAAACTTAGATTTATCTATAACTCTAAGCATCTGTACTATCACTGTGACTGCATGCTCTTGCCAAACTCTCTCCTTCTTCATGCCTTTGTTACAACTGGTCATCCCTGGCATAGTTGATACATTACAAGTTAAGCGTTTTATGCTTCTCCTGTCTTCAATTTTATCTTCTGCTCCCAATGAACTTCAACCTGCTCCCTTCCAGTCTTTGAGGAAGAATAACTTTTCTTCATAAACCATTCGGACAAATGGTTCAAAAAATGCAGTGTTATTAAAAAAAAAACCTGAACAAAGCCCTATTAAACTGCTAAAGTTTAGTTTAACCTTCTGCCTTTTAAGGATGTGAATTTACTTCCCTTTTTTTCCTTTTTTTTTTTTTTTAACATTTGCCAAACAAATAAAAAGATGTTTTGGATTTGAGTGAATTTTTTTGGTTTTGGCTTGTTTTTTTTTTAACAATATCCAGCAATTATTTATTCCAGCACAGAAAACAATTCTGAATTATTAACACTCCAAATCCTTGCTGATCCCTACTGCCTTGCATTTATTACTACATACAAGTATTGTTTATTTAAATCCTTTGGAACCTCAATTGTTTCTAGGTGTGTAGGTAGATCAAGCTAAGTGGAGTGGGTAAGGTTTTGCACAAGTAGTCTGAGACTAGAGGAAGAGGCTTCCATAGCAGAACTCCATACCCAGACCAACTGAGCAGCAAACCATCTTCTCAGGGAGCTCAGTAAATCCTCTGACAAAGTAACAGATAATCAGTGTGCTCAACTAGTCCCTTCCATTAGCATGAAAAGTTCAGTTTTGTTGTGTTTTGTCCAAAGATGAAGTAGTAATGCCACAGAAACCTGCACTATGAACAGAGAAAGCCCTATGCCAAACAGCATTTGAATTAATTTTATTGCAAGATTTACCAAATAAGGAACTTAATTCAGAACTTGAAGAAATGAAGGATAGAAAAGTAGTAGGAAAAATGGGAGGGTGATGATAGGAAAGGCATACCCTGTGCAAGTTAGCAGAKCCCTCCACAGAATTTAATACACTGGTTTTATATTTAAGAGAAAGGGTATTGATAAGACACATTTCAACAAAAATTAGGATTTGAATCTTAAGACAACTTTTTGTTTTACTAGCTTCAGGAAGTGTCAGCATTTTGCCTTGGTATCAGACTTGAATACAAATAATGCAAAGGTTTAATAATTCTTGTAAACTGGATTGATAAGATCCCCAAATTCCGTCAGCCAAGTAACTGGCTCAACAAGTGTCATCCCACAGATCCTCTCACTATCTTTCCTCCCCCATTTCCCTTTTTACCAAAGAGATAAAAAAATACAACAGAAATCTGTAAGATATCATGCTTAACTTCATCTGTACAGGCAACAGGGAAAAACTAATAATCCAAAGAAAGACCTCTCTCTTAAGACAGAGGARAAAAGATAGTACAAGGATTGCATTTTACCTACTTGTGTCATACTGGGATCTGAAGAAGAAAAGCATTTTAGTCAAACAACAAAGCAACCCCTCCAGAAGTACGGAAAAGCTGATCTCATTCCTTCATTATGGCAACTAACTTATGTTTAGACACAAGGTAGTTCTTCTACTGTCTTTCCCTTTCAAATACCAGTTAGACTAAAAGCCAGTAATGTTATACACTTAAGTCCTCCAAGTCAGTAAATTCTGAGAATGCTTGCAGAACTTCACATTACCCCCCCATCATAACACAGTCTCTAATTTATGGTCACTGTCTTAACTGCTTAGAGAGGAGACTGCATTAATTATCATTAATCAGTGATCATAAGTATCCATGTGTTACTCATTCCACCAAACCAGAATACTCAATTTTTGGTTTCCCTTACTAAATTTTTAAATGAAGTTATTAATAGGTATTCAAAATTGCTTCCATTTTACAGACAGACAGAAAAAGTTAGCAACKTTTAGTCCTCATTCCCTCTATCAGACTTACTTTGTTCCTTTCTCCCTAGTTTTYCTTTCCAAAATACACAACACTCAGTTTTGTACTTCAGAGATTCATACAATAGGTACCAGGGGTGGCAAAAATCAACATGGTAAAACACACAAACAAACATGAATTTTTATTATATAGGAAACTCCTGCAGGCTTACAAATGGATAACATGTTCTGAGTTAATATTGAAACAAAAACAAAATCTGGAGAAAAGAAAGACATCATGCAATCACTAATTCAGATAAATCACATAAAGCACTGAGCTAGCCACCAAGCGACGAAATGACGCTCTGTCTGTATGTAAACAGGAGGAACAGTTTTCCTTTCCAAATATTCACAAGCAAAAACAGCTAAGGAGAGATAATTTATCTAGAATGCTTGAGATAATATATTGATGGGGACCACAAAAAGTAGTATTGCCATATCAAGCTTTGTATCGTGGTTGTCAAATGCAGGCTATTAAACTCAATCTTCTTTGACAATGGAGAGATAGGAAAGCACTGGCCTTTGCGGGGAAAAAAAACCACATTCCCATCCTTGCATTTCTGATTTACAGCATTCTTCTAACCCTAGCTGTCTGAGTGGATCAGCTAAACTACCACTTAAATACCTTGGAGAAGGAGAAAAGAATGCTTACAAGCAATTGTTAGTTATAAAGCAACTCAAACACAAGTTTTTAGAACAAAGCATCATTTCAATCCCATGGGCACATATCAAATGTCCCTTGCTTTAAGGCCTACAACATCTGTTCTCTCCTCAGACTTTTATTTTTAGCTAKCTATAGATAATCCCATATAAATACATCTGGCCCTGGAGAAACCAGCTGCAATACGCAAATTTTACAGAATGGAAAACATTTTGGGGATTATTTTCTAGCTTCCTCTTCCCATACAATCTCAGTCTTCCCTTCCTCAGATGGACTGAGTTCCACTTCCTATTATGAGCAACTGAGACTTCATTCAAACACCATGATCGGGCATACCTGTCATCATTGTATTTTCAACAGTAAAAACTCAGGTGCAACCTAAACTTTAAGCATAAAGACTTAAAGACTTCAACTGTGGTACACTTCCTAGTTGTCAGAATAATAGCTATAAAAAGTGAATGTGCACATCTCTCCTGTCATCCTCCACATCTTACTTAAAAACAAATATAATTGAAAAACTATGTTATGCCAATGCATTTTCCAGTGTTGAATAATCAATGAAATTCAGAAAACTACCGCAGGTAACATTAGGAAAAAACCCTCCAAACTATTAAATGCACTATTTAAATTCATTGTTCCTAAATAGTTTCTCATTCTGACAGAGTATTTTGAAGCCTGACTCATAGTTTGGACTACAGTATGTGAGGCAGGCAACTGGAAATGGAAAAGCTAATGTCCATCAGCCTAGCTATTTTCTATATACTGTTTTTATATTAGCATTTCAAAGGATCTATGAATTAGAAATCAGCTGTCTCCAGATGYGCAGTGGGACTCCAGTTACTCCACAAAATTATGTCAGGAAATCCAAGAAAAAACAATCAGTACTTCCAAATTATTTAATGCACTGTTAATGACTACGCTATTATAGCTTGCAAAATGCTTTTTAAAATCACAAGTGACGATTTTGAAATGCTCACATAAACACACTTATGGCAACTCATACAGTGTCCTCTTTGGAACTGCCTATTCACTGGTAGTCAGCTTCCCTGCTATGGCAGATTTTGCACATTTTAGCACAACTGTAACAAGAAAAAAGTTTAATCTCTTATTATTCTTTTCCTCAAAACAAATAAGCAATGTAAGGTTACAGTTTAGTCAGCCAGTGTTACTAGAAGAGAGGCAGAATATTCTTTTCTGGGTGAACAAGTGCTAGTACCCATTCATATTTTGGCACAAGCTAGTTCATTAGCTGCTTCACAGTAAAAGAAGAACAGCAGCTTTCTGCAATAGTGACCTACTATGTTAAATATGAAGCATGTTTTGGATGCTGAAGGAAAAAAGGGAATATTTAAACATGCTACAAGTTTTCCTTATGATGCCTCAAAACCTAGTCAAATACAATAGATAAATAAATGTACACAGTCAAAATAGAACTAATTTCCTTGGGAATAGCCTTCTGGTTTGGAGATGCATTAAAAGCTTTGAGTCTTAGAGGAAAGCACTTGAGAGAATGCTGAAGGTTAGATTTTGTTTTGTTTTCYCCAAATATTTTTTGTAGGGAACACGGGCTCTTGAGAAGAAAAATGCTTTTTGCTGGCCTTCATTTTTCCCAGCAGACAATAGCTGCTACTGTCCAGCGTATAAATGACCTTTGCCCTGCCCTCCTACTTTGTTTCCCTTAGGAATGACATTCATTCTTTTGTAACATATTGCAACTCATTATTGCCTTACTTTTTCCTGCCACTTTTGTTCTGGTCTTTAAAAGAGAACATATACAGTATTTCAGTCTAAGGGGGGAAAAACTGAACAGGAAATCATTAAGAATGGGAGAATGCACAGAGACAAATATTCATGTTGTACTTCAATGTAATCTCTGTTTTTACCCATAAACTCACCAAAAGTAGTTAGTGAACTAGCTGTACACACAATTAAGTATCACATTAAACACAAAATTAAAGGATATTTCTATTTTGCCTCATTATCTGTTCTCTCATTGCTCCCATGTCTTCACCAATATTTAATCATGCATTTGTAAGGCAAAAGGGGTTGCACCCCCACCCATCTCAAACCAGTCTATATGTGATCTTCATATACTCACTTAGAATAACCCTCACCTACACTAATAGTTTTCACAACATATTGTCACTGTGCCTATTGCTTCTTCTGATAGACTGGCACTGAGGAACAAAGGCAGACCTCCTGCTTTTGTAACACACCTGTGCAGCTGAATATTAGCAGAGACTGAACTTCTTTCAATAACCACTCCTCACATATATAGAGAGAGGTACAGTATGTTTCTTTGAAAATATCTCTTAAAAAGTACCTGAAAAGAACAATTTCAGCTTAAGAGTCTAAAGTACAAATTACTTGATTTCCTCAACAACTATACAAGAATATCATTTTCACAGTCAGCAATACAGATTAGCAACATTTTCCTTGACCATAGCTCTTTGCCTAGGAGTAGTAAAGATACTAGTAATAAAACACAAAAATATACAAAGATTACAGGAAAGTGGCAGCAGCAAAAGTACAAAATTTTGAACTATTTTAGAACTCCTACATATTAAAATACACTTTGGCAATCAAACCTAATTCTCAGAAATACATAAAGAGGGAATACTTAAAATAAGCTTAAAATAAGTGGCTTGAATAATCCTTCTAAAAATAATCATTACATGGAAACAGTTACAAAAACTTACTGTTACAAAAATGATACAGAACATTATAAACAACATATTGACAATTTAGTTAACTCAGTGAGATAGGCACAATTTAAACCATTGCCAAAACCAGAAAAGGTTTCTACAGGATGTGGACAAGGCGACACTAAAATGATTCAAAATTCCAACTATCTTCTGTGAACCAGCAACCCTGGAGGGAAAAATATTTCTTCTCCTTTTAATGCACCAGGTTATTTCTCTGCATGCTGGTGCTACACACTAGCAAGAAAAATGAAGTCTTTGTTTCCACTTTTCCTTTTATTTATAGTTCTGTGCCTCCCAGAGCTCACAGCCTCATGCAATGAAAACTGCCACTGGAAACATTGCGACATCATGTCAAATCACACAGCCAGTTACTTCCATATCACACCCAGCTGCTTGCTCTGGAAAAACAGGGATCTCTTCTATAAAAGGATAGTTGATACATTGCACATGGTATTTCATTCTTTATGCTTTTTCTTTTCTGATTTTTCCAATCCCACTTAATAACCCAGCTGCCAGTCACCAGTGAGAGGGTTTCACACAGCCATGATWGCTGGTTCCTACCTAACATCGGGATTTTAAGTGAGTCCTCCTGCAATCCATCCCTCATTTCAGAACATCTCAACTTATGCAAACAAGTAAGTGTAAAGATCAGCCCAAATCATTTACAGCTTTGCCAACTGGCTCCTCATTCCTCAGGCTGAAATCCTTGGCAGTTAAGCAGAGCTGTCTTCTTGTCTGCCTTCCAGCTGCCTGCTGGGATGAGCAATATTTACCATCTTGCTCTTCAATCAGAGGGCAACAAATAACAGCGTGAGTTAAAAGGGGACCAATTCCCATTCCAGCAGGAGTATTTGAACTACTGTCTTCAGGGAAAAAATTCAAATGGCCTCCTACGTGCTCACCAAAACTCAACGTAAGAGTAGCTTTAATCTTTTAGATACAACAGTGAAAAGCTCCAGCCACTTCAGAGGAGAAGCAGTCAACAGCTTAACAGTGAGCATCTTCTCCAGAGCCCAGCTGCTGGCAGCACACAAACCTGCTCTGCTGCAAGTTTTTTTCCTGGAAAACTGTTCAGCATTTCAATGCTGGAACACAATAATGTCAGTCACTCTATTTGAGGGTGTGGTTTAATTTCAGATTAATAGGAAAAGAATTCAATTTACAATTACAGTCTTAAATTTTAGGTTCATATGTGAACATTTAGGATTAGACATGCATAGGCCTAAGTGCTTTAAAAAAAGAGTGTTAAGGACATGTAGGAGGAAGGTTCAAGGGATGATCATACCCACTCCTGTAACTAAAGACAACCCTACCTAGCTAGTAAATTTTCAGTCTTCTTTTCTGCAGGGAGATGAGATAGGACTAAACTTCTTTTAAATAATATTGCTTTTACAAGTTGATAGGGCTTGCACATTTTGATCACCTTCAATCAAAACAGTTTTTTTTAAAAAAATTATTATAAATTCAGAACATGTAAGGTAAGTTATGCACAATCTATCAGACAAACAGCAATTCCAATCATATTTACTGATGTAATTTAGTGACWTAAACTCCACTAAATTTTTCAACTGCATGCACTATAGACAATTAATACAGGTTTCTCATTAAAGCATCCCACCTGTTCTAACTATCTATAATGAAAGGTTTTTAGCTAACACCAGATGACAAACCACAAGAACATCTAATTAAGAATAACTGGAAAATGATTAAATCAATTTCAGTTTGCCTTATTATTTTACTAAATCAGGCAAATTTTTAAAGTAAAACACTRGAGATAAGTAAAAATGAGGTTTACTGTGTCACAATATTTTACAATAACTAACAAATTGAAACTTGAAAAATTAATTGAAAAGGTAAACTTATTTTAGACCTTTTTGGTGTAAGTCCCTAGAAGGGACAAAACAAGTCTGCTTTTAAAGGTCAAGATAGCATCATGCATACAGCTGATAGACCATACACTTTTCCCATGTTTCAACAAAACTAAGAATAATTTTTTTTGGAAAAGAAACCCTTAATATTTAAATTTCTTAATTTAAAAGTGATATTTACCTCTAAAAATGTAGTCAAATGTGGTAACCATTGAAAAAATTGTGCATTTTGGTTATCATAGGGTTTTACTTCATGTAACAAATCAACTTTAAAAAAAAACCCCTCAGTTTAAACAAAAATACTGGATGCCACAGTTCAAAGTTACATTTGCTGTATCAAAATTTGCCTAAAGCAACCCCAAATGTGTTCTTCAATTCCTCTTTCAGATAATTGAAGTAACTGATAATAGCCTGAGATGCTMATAGTCAGACTTCAAACAAGTAGAGCAAAACCTCTGAATTTTAACAGTTGTGGTTATTAGTAGCACCAGAATATAATGCTAATTCTCTGATCACTTGGACAAAATTTGACAGAAGGTTTAACATCACACTGAAATGATGCATACACACCGAATTTTAGGTAACATTATACTGTGGTATTTTTACAAGTAATGTGCTAAGGTACACRCTTAGTTAAATCATCTCTTTCTATTCCACAGGATAAGACTGTACACTTAACCTCCAGATTTCATTAATTAGCCTGAAGTAAAGCATCAAGCTCTGTGAGGATATCATGCTAATGATTAATTCAAGGATAGCTAGACTTCAAAAGAAGTACCATGCTAAAGAGAAAAAGGTCCTATTTGTGTAYATGGTAGCAAACCCATTAGAAGAAACCTATGTATCTACCACATATCTTAGGAAACATTCATTATACAGTTAAATTCATATAACAAAATTTTTGAAAAGATGAAGAAATTGAACAGAAGTTTGACTTTATTCTAATATGCATTACAATACAGAAAATGTTGAAGCTATAGTTACTATACTTAACTCAGAGCACACTCTCTAGTGATTTACTACGTACTTGTCCAAGCTTTTAACAATCTCAGCAGAGCAAACAAAAACACACATGCATCCAGGGCTTTAAAAACAGTACTATAAGATCACATAATGCAAGTAATTAAGGACTGCACATGAAAAAGGCTAAAGACAAGACTCTATGCTAGTTTGATTACAACTTTCTGAAGTGAATATTCAACTGCATATTACTAAAGCTGTATACATACAGGTAGAATAAGCAAAGGACCACTTTTCTGCTCAGTGAATGCATAATAGAAATACTTAAGCATTAATTTTAAAAAAATCACAAACACAGCATACTATACAGGTAATTTGTGCTAAAATCTTATGCTTAAAAAAAATCTGATTTATACTGCTGTAATCTACAGGGAGTTTGTAACCACTTTTGCCAAGACTTGTCTTTTAATATTCTGTTTGCCATTGGGAAATTTCTATTCATTCCATTTCAGCAGTACAATGATTTCCATTTCAACAAGTTTGTAGATACAATCTTAAAATACTCATTTATGAGTAAGCAACCTTAATTTCTTATATTACTGAGTTCAAGAGCAACATATATAATTTTAAAAATACCATCCAGTATTTTAGCTAAATGCCACCACTATTCAGTACTTTCATGTTTGAGATTTCTTATCACACCCAGAAAGAAGATCTAAATGTGTCAAAAACCAAATGTTTTGTAAGTACACAAACTATACATGCTCATTTCATTAGAAAAGAATACACAGGGTTTCTGGAAAGACAAAAATACAACAGAAAACAGATCTGCTCCACTCTCTACTTTGAATTAAAAAAAAAAATATAAAATTAAGCCTCAAAATACAATTAGAAATGTCCAAAAACCAGCTCTATCTGCTACTACTAGCTAATGCATAGCAATGCAAATCCCCTAGTGAAATCAGTAATCTGTAATTTCTATAAGAAATCATTGAATCACAGAATGGTTTGGGTTGGGTAGGACCTTCAAGATTATTTAACTCCAATCCCTCTGTCATGGGCAGGGATATCTTTCGCTAGACCAGGCTGCGCAAACCCTCATCCCAACATGGCTCTGAACACTTCCAGTGCTGGGTCATTTGGCAACCTTCGTTTCTGGCAACCTGTTTCCGTGTCTCACCACCTCACAGTAGAGAATTTCTTTCTAGTATCAAATGTAAATTAATCCTCTTTCAGTTTGAAGCCATTCCCCCATGTCCTATCACTCCACATAAAAAAATCCCTATCCAGCTCTCTTGTAGGCTCCCTTCAGATACTGGAAAGTTGCTCTAAGATCTCCCTGGAGCCTCTCTTCCTCAAACTGAACAATTACAATTCTCTCTGTTTGTCTTCATAGGAAGGGTCTTTCTGCCTTCTGGTCATAAAAAAAAATAAATACCTGCTTGTGGGAAACAGTACTACTTTTAATCCTTGTTTACGGWGTAGTAAGTTTTTGTTAAAAATTTAGCATGAAATACAGCAAATTTAATGTCTTTAATAAATGGAAAATAATTTATTTTGGCAAGCTTTCTGTAAATTACAACAACTGATATATCTAGTTGCACAAGTTAGAGAAATGCACTGTTTCTCTTTTAGGGTACATGGATGTTTCCTCATTACAATATCTAAATGCAGCACAGGATGATTTCTGACTCTCCTTTATCTTAGGTACTAAGCAAATAAGGAGTGGACAAAGAATTTTTGACAAAGGAAAGAAAGATAATAGTTTCACAGATCAGGAACTAAAGACTAGTTTGACTTTTGTGGAAGACATTACTACAGCATCTAAAATGTTATTGCTTCTATTTTCTACTCCACTTTCCTGCTCAAGATCACAGTCCATTTGGCAAGGACAATAGGAAAACCCCCATGTGCTAGCTCATCGGCAGGCATAGTTCATAATCTGCCGAATAGCCTAAGCTGACTTTATCAGTAACCTTCAGCAAAAGACAGAAGTGATAACAGTTGAAATTGCTACAGATAAACCTATTAAAGATCATGATTCAGTACACAGAGATGAATTGGTTTGCCCAAGTCATATATTCAGCTTAAGAGCTGGAGCTTAACAGTAGCTTACAGTCATAACTACAAGACAGCTTATTATTATCATTAATGCATTTTATTATTGAAGGCAAAAAATTAAGTTTCTGAATTCATCCTGCAAATTTCAGTTTTTTCTGAGTGCTTCCAGTCCTTCCTTCTTTTCCATAAAGTCCAACTCAACCCAAGCCCACAAGGAGTTAGAAAAACTCCACAGCTTACCCAGAATACTCTTTCTTGCAATATATAAATTTTTCAAATTCTTGTACTGCTGTATTTTCATATGGATGGGCTGGGCTGGGCTGGGCTGGAAAGCAACTTTGACCACAGGAACCTGAACTGAAAGAATACTTCTAGATTTGGTGTAGAACACTACTACAAGCTCATCTCTTTCAGCAAATTCAGCTGGAGTTGATTCTTTGTACCCATCATAATATGCTTATTTTTCCTTTCTTTTAAAAAGTATGAATTCATCAGCAAGGGGAAAAAAAACCAGCCTAGTAAGTAGAAACTAAAAAAAGGGCCTTAACTGTGGATAAACAGAACTAAATTATACAATCATCATGAAGGAGTTTGTTGAATATAGTACTGGACAAAGATTAACTTTGCTTAGTATTTCTCTTTCCATCAGCTCATGAAACAAACGAAAAAAAAGTTCTTTTTTCCTTAAAGAAATACCTACTTTCCTGACATAATGAGTTGTAAATACATGATTTTCAATACATATACTTGAGTTTATCAGGGCAAAGGATACTGGAGATGGTTATCCATCCATATTGGATTCTCAAACAGTAAAAGGACACAAGAAAACAGCACTAAATAAAGACCCCAACCACCTTGTATAGCACTAGAAAGGTCTCAGCACTTATATAAAAACAAATCACGCAAGAAAACTGCCAATATAATAGGAAACAGAAGAGTATAGGACAGATAATATATTAAGACATATCTTGTATATGTAACACTGGCTGAACACATAATATACCAATCAATATGTATGAATGTATGAATACAATGATTACTAAATATAGTAGAATACTGATGGTGTTGTTGTGCCTCCATCTTCGCATACAGAATTAAGTGAAAACAACTTCCTAGTACAACCTATTATTTGTTCAGCAGAAAACAACGAGTGTCATCCTATCTCTAAAAACACGTTATTTTCACAGCTTGTTACACTTATGGCAATGGACAGTAGGATAAGCTACTCTGGTAAGAAACTTCAACAAGAAGGAAAAAAACAAATGAGTGGTATGTAAAATACATCTTGACTATGGAAAACAGTCTTGTGAATCAGATTCAGTCTAACTCTCTTTGATCCACTCAAATGTATTTATTGAGAATTACAGGCCTCGACTCCCCATCTGMTGGAAACAGGATCTAAATGGTAATCCAATTCACTGCATATATTTTAGAAAGTGTTTYTGTATCATAATATAATCCTTCCACTAAGGGCTCAGACTCCAACAGCAAGAAAAAAGGTRGGAAAAAAAGCAACACCAGGAAAAAAAAGTGAAACTAATAAAAGATTATTTGTTGTCACCCTTTTCCACAAAAACTTACTTTGTATGACCTCTTTAATACAGAAATATAACTTGTGTTAAGCTGATGCACCAAGTGAATGACTATTAAGAAACTAAAAATTCTTATTTGATAATAATTTATTTGCCTTTTCCACAGTTGTTTACAGAATGTGTACACTGAAACTAATTTTCACTATGTGCTTACAGAAAACAACAGTTTTCCCACTACTGCTACAGACACGTATTTTAAGAGCCAGGTTTAAGTTATGTATTAAGATGTAACAAACACCTGAAATCTTGGATCCAGTGTCTCTTTCCTTATTAACACCTTACTAATGAAGACTACAACTGAACCTATTTTACAGCCTTCTTCACCTACATATTGATTCATAAGAAAGAGCAATTTATTTAAGATGAGGGCAACAATTTGCATAGTTAATCACTGCCACATCCYAAAATAATTTCGGGGCTGGAACTACAGAACAGCTCATTGTTCCTGTCCCAGTAATTTCCAAAATAATTTGTGAATYGGAAATATTACTAAAAAAAGCAATTTCTACAGTAGCTTGGAATCCTAAGCTCTCTCTATCTCACACATCAGGTTATCATAAAAGAAAGATTTCTTCCCCATATCTGTCAATGAAGACTTAATCTCATGTTATCTTATCCAGTATTGAATTTTAAAAGGTTTATAGTAAAATAAGCTTAAATCAATTTCAATTACTGAAAATACAAATTATTGTTGAATACAAACACCATATTGAAAGCAGATATAAACTATCTTAAAATAAATAAGATGGTACAGAGACCCAAAGTGCCACATGGCACTGACTTGTTCACCCAGCCAGCACGATGAAAGCTCTCTCACTTCCACCTCTTCTTCAAGTTAATGCAATAGATGATCTTCATCTGAAAAATCCAGGTTAATCTAAGTACCAACAGTCATCCACTGAAAATTTGTTTTCTCAAAATTGTGCCCTCTGAAGTCACTGAAATGCTTTTTAAGAAGCAAGGAAGAGAAAAAGCTCAGAATTTTAAAACCCCAACAAAAAATAATTTTCTTCCTGTGAGTCAAAAYCTGCTTAACATACAAGGAATTCTGGAGACATTTAACCTACAATTAGTTTTCAGTCCACAGATGACTGAAGGATTTTATGCCTGGTTAAAAATTTCACTTTTTACTTACTTTATATCTATTTCAACTCTATTACACCATAGTTTCAGCATGTTGTCACCAGTGGCACTTACAACACTCACCAAACTGAGCATTTAAAGAAATTTCACCTTTGAGATATTAAGGAGAGAAAGCTATCCTTCATGCTGATTTGGAGGCATTTGTTGCAAATTAATACTAAATGTAGCAGATCTTCCTGAATTAGAGATGCATACTAGCCCCGGCAGCTGTCTTCTTCCTGTTTATTTTCTAATGACCTTTCACAATTGACTCAAATAACTATTTTTCTTTTTCTGGCATGGCCTGCACTAGAGTAGATTTGACTTACAACTCTTCAGCCTGTAGCTGGGTGGACAGCACCCACTTTCCACAAACAAGAGCGGAAGATTTTCACGTAGTGAAAATAAAAGATCTATATATTTTGGAAAGTACTCAAGACACTGAAATACTGGGTAGGGGGTTTTGCTGTTGTTATTTTAAGTGACTGTCCTATTTTAAGGAGAGTTTTTTTGTTTTTGAAGAAAAAATAACTTTTGAAGGAATCATCAGCATAATCGTTTCACTCTAGAGTGGATTTCATACTGTGATTACYAGTAAACTAGTCTTCTGCAGTTCAGAATTAGTCCACTGAGCTGTGGAGAGGCAGGATTTCAGACACTTGCTATTTTTAAGAGGTACCCATGGGTCACCTGCAGTGAGTCCCTTTGGAGTACTAGTCCTTGGGAAACCAAACTCACAACTCATGTATGTGATCAAAGCTGCAGTATCTAGCCTCTTAACAGCAAAGTCTTTGCCAGTCTAGCAAAAGACCATAAGAATATAAACACAACTGGATCAGCAAGAAAAAGTTTGATGTTGCCCAACCAACTGTAAAAACAGGTTTCTGCAGAAGAGCATTATGGAATACATACACTTCCTGCTGCAAAAAAATATGCCTAAAATTAGTTTCAGAAAATAGCATTCAAATTAAGACCTCTCACCAACAATTGTCATGGAAAGCTGAATTTCAACAAGAGCAAGTGTGAGGCAAGGCTTCCATTAATAAACYTTATCATTAAATCTACTATGATTAA
Organism: Malurus melanocephalus; assembly: GCF_030028575.1. NCBI lineage: Eukaryota > Metazoa > Chordata > Aves > Passeriformes > Maluridae > Malurus > Malurus melanocephalus. Next base: position 138,073 of record NW_026623584.1, on the reverse strand, counting down.
GTCTAGACTCACAAAAGCTACTGCTTATTAACAGATCTTTCTCATCTCAGCAGCATATTAGCTTAAGAGATAGATGAACAGCTTATTTTTACTATTAAAATGCTGGAGGCTACATTTAGTTTTTGACAGTTTTTGACAACGGTTCTGATGTGCCTTGGTGGCACATTTCATTGCAGTGTTATCGTTACAAACTGGAAAATCTAAACACTGAAAGCACACACAGGAAAATGCTGGTGGATATGCTTAGCATTTAACAGTCTTGTCTATTCAAGAATGCTTCACTTCAGAGAAGCTTCCAGCACAATGACACTTAGAGTTTCTCCTAATTTTGCCACCCTTGGACTAAGATCCAAAGCAGAGTAGTGACGTAAGCTAGACTCCAGTGTTTTGGGTTCCACCTCCAGCCAAGAACAGCCTGGGTCATACACTGGTAATAACCTTGGCAGCACTCTCCTCTGCTTCCAGTACTGCCAATACTAATGAAACAAAACTAGACACAAGAGGTTTCTTAGAAACTTTGTGTTAATGCTGCCTGGCTGAAACTATCTCTAATGCTTGTACTAATTATCCCTGAGTAGATTAGACCAGAGAGTGCCAAACCACTCCAGCAGTCCTTTCTGTGCACACTCTGTTCAGTGACCACGTTTCCAAACTCAAAATGATATTAAATGGTTAACACCAACAGAAATTGCAACAAAGCCGTGAGTTTAAAAATCGTTACAGCTACAATAAGATAATCACCACTGATGCACCCTGATTACAAGAGATTAAAAATACATAAACTCAAGTAATACATAAAAGAAATTCACATAAATAAAAAATAATCAAGCAATACATAAAAAACGTTTCATTTTTAAAAAGGCAAGCAGCAAAATGCACCCATAAAAACCCTAATTTTGCATTTTATTTGAAATATTGCATAGAGTAAATGAAGAATGTGCAAAGAGAACAAACGGATGGTTTCTACATACCAGTAATTCAGCTTTCTAGTGCCAACATTTTATATAGCTCATTACAGGCCCTTTTATTCCCTCATCTGTATGCATCAAGTAGAACAGTTATTCTTCATCTAGAGGCATAATGAGTATGTACTTGTACTTCTCAGTAATACTACATTTGTAGAGCCTAAGTTGTTCTCTCTCCTCGGAGGCAGAAGATTGAGGTTCTATTTTACTTTTTCAGAAAAGAAACAAACTAATATTACACTGCTCAGTGATTCTCCTTAAATACAGATATACTACCCAAGCTTTCTTGTGCTGTAACATAAAGCTCACAAAATTTAATCTTTTTTTTTTTTTACCACCTTGAAAGAAGATACTTGAAGAGAAAAAAGCTAGATATAATGTGTAAAGTCATAAGAAAAAATGAAGTCCACATACATCTCAACGTACATTGTTATTAGTACTTTTAAGGGAACGACAGAAAACTAAAATTACTACTTTTGTTATTTTTTCTTTCAAATTCAATAGCAGACATATAATACCCACAGAATCACAGAGATAAAGCATACCTGAAACATAATATTCAAAGTTATGTACCCTTCTAAAGCTGACACTTTAAAAGCAATTTAACTTGTGAAAAAAAATCCTTAATTTATGATTTGCCAAATATTAGTTTCTTTCAAAACAATAATGCTCCAACATCTCAAAGCTTATCCCCAGAGATACTCATTCTCATTAAAAACAAAAGTCAGAAACAAGCAATTTTCTCCTAAATTAATCTAATCTTTACATGAGGAAAATGAGAAGAGAAATATCACAGCTAAGCAAACACAAACAACAAATGTTATGTTCCCCATCTGATAATCAAAAAGTGGAGGAAAACTACACTTKGAGCCATGATTAATTAAGTACTTTCTAGACAAAATATGCAATCAGAATTATTTTATCTCATCAAATTATTCACTGTGGATACAACCAAGGCGATTAAGGAAAAAAACAGAAAAAAGGTTCTATTTCCATAAAAAGCATCATTCATACCTGCAATACATGATCCAACATGGCATGAGATTTAACCACCAAACCATAGATGTCTCGGCATGGATTTTCCGTAACTTCTATYAGTGCACTGAAAGTGATGGCAAAACAAATCTTTGGCTCAAAGACCCAAGCACTCGCCTGGGATGTGAAGCGCTGGATTTTAATCCTTTTTCCAGTGACTATTTTATTTTCACAGAGCGGAACAACTTCAGTTGTTCCCCTTAAGAAAGGGGGCCAAAAGTCTACATGATTAAGCCACTACAATCACTGGTACCAGTCCTCACAGTACATTAAATACTGAACCAAAGGCTGACTTAATTAAGGTGGTTCATTTAAGGTAGATTTAATGCATACTGACAAAACGACGAAATAGAAAAAACATTAGACTTCTGTATCAAGTCCTTTTTTTTCCCAATGCCTCTTGAAAACACTGCATGCAAAAGCAAACAGAAATCAGAGAGATAAAGTACAAAATACTTGTTAGCCCTCAATCTAAACAGCCAGCCAACATTCCTAGGTCCTTGCTGACTCACCTTCATTAGAAAGACAAATTGAAATTCAAAATAGTATTTACCAAGAATATTCATAAAATCATTATTTCATCCGAAACTATCATGACCAAAAAATATTTGCAATTTGTTCATATTGCCAGCAGTTACTGTGCTCCCTAGAGTGTTATCTGTTGCCTTGATGGTTCATATAAAATTCTGATACTTTTCTTCTTTCTTGCTAACCCTCTCCCAAAAATTCCATTTTTCTTCAGGCACTCACCAACGATCCAGCTCTGGTATTTATGGTCATTTTTATCAGTCTTCACAGACCAGTGTTCCCTGTTCCAGACTTATTCAGTGCCTTTAGCAGCAGCTTTATTGTTTCAGCTACTAAAGGAACACTAAGACCAGGGTCCCTCTAATGAAGGATATCTAATGCATGGATTTTYACCAGATCTGTTTTTATGGAAGCCATTAACACTCTGTATTCCAACAGAATATTTTCCAATGTATATTTTAATAGCAAAGTTCAAAACTGCAATTTTATTTCTATAGCTACAAGACCCTGAAAAATATAAACACAGTGAGTGTTTACGTAAGACCACTTTGGACAGATTTTATCCATTAAATTTTATATGCTGAATAGACAAAAGAAATCTGCAAGAAKTATTCTTGTTTCAAAACATAGCACACATCAAATGCTATTTCATCCACACAGTACCACTACTAAGACATTCAAATTAATTTATCCTAATAAAAATCAACTACCTTCTCCAAAAACAAAGCACAGTTTGGCATCTAATGCCATGTTCAGCCTAAACTTCAATAATTGGAATCCACACCCAAAACTAGAGCTCTRCGGGCCTGACAAACTCCCAACAATTTGGTGCCAAGTCTGGTCTTTTGCAAAAGCAAAGGGTTTTCCTCAAGATGAAAAAGCCACACTCTCACAAAAATTTCAATGCCTCTACCTCTTTCCCAAAAGTGAAACGTGTGGAAATAATATTAATCTTTGTTTTTAAAAATATTTATGCATTCAAGCCTAGAAAACTAGTGCATAATTTGATTTTGGTTTATATGAAATCTTTAACATTCTTACTAATGTTCTAGGTTTGAACACCAGAGGTATTTGACTTCCCAAGAATTAGATACTGCTCCTAGGAAGATGTGGGGTGCTAATCTTGCATTGMAAATTAGCAGAAAGCATGATGATTTCTTAAACAAGACTGCAGCCAGTGTCTAGATCTGAGGGCAAAGTTATCTGTTTAAGCACAAAGGATTTTCCCATCATAGAGTATCTTATGCAAACAAAACTTACTAATTCCTAAAAGCAACTACTTCAAGGTTTGCTTAAAACACACAATTTGGAGTACTTTGCTTTCGATTTACCATAGGTGAGACTATGCTGTGGTGACTGCATACTGGACTAAAAGGTTTTTTGAGCTGTAAGACATGTCTAATTAAAATGACCAAGCTAGTGCTTCTGCTCAATTCAGATAAATTACCTTGAAATTCAATCTAGCTACATGCCACTGGGCTCCAAACTGACTGCATCTAAGTGAAGCAGCACTGAAATCCTGTATAAGAAGATGAAAAATTTCACACCCAGAGGCTTCTTCCAAGGACTGTAACTCTGAACATTACAAGTCCATATCTTTCTATGACTGCAAGTACAAAACTGGCTCTAAAGTAATTTTATTTCTCTTTACCCATTTCTAATATAAGCTCTTACTTGTGAACTGAGCAGTACACTCCAGACAAAAATATACACCCACCTAGGCAACCACAGCCTACAAAGCCCAAGAAAGCAGGCACAAACTTCATCAACCAATCTACCTCAGTACTCATGTAACTACCATCAACATCAAAAAATAAGGAACTGTGTGGTAGAGTCTAATTGCAGACATTTCAAAATCTCTAAAAGGAATAAGGATGCCATGTTACATAAAAATTTTACTCAGAATATTTTTAAATGGCACTGTTTACGTAAAATTCTGTGATCACTGCAGGGAAAAAAAGGCACAAATACTTCCTGACAGTTGAGCTGGTTTAACTCATATCCCTTCTTTCTTGGATTCCTTTAGTGCAAATTCAGAAAATTAGAAACAAGTATTACATTAAAAAGAGTCTCCCAACAATCACTACAAATACAATTATGAAAACTCCTTATTTAACTGGGGAAGACATAATATTTGATATAATATTTTAAATTTAAAAACCCACTCCACCTTGGTATGGACTGCGGAGGATAATCAGTTTCTCTTCTATACAATTTAAAATAAATTTGGATGTTTTTCATGTTGTTCCATTTAATGACAGGATGACAAAAGAAAAAACAAACAGGAAAGCATAAATTACATCAGTTCCCTGTGACAAGCAACACAATCCTGAATTGAATATATGAAAAAGTATGATTTCCTGAGAAAAGAGCATAAACCCACAACAGATGCTGAAGTTAGAAATAAGGTTTCCTTGACCCTTATATTTCTTTCTAGGTTCAGAGGTTTCAGTACAAGAAGATGAACATTCATTGAAATTGTAACCTACTTTAGGAACCTGTGTACAGAAACAGCCTGCTAGATAKTCTWTTTCTGAACTGAAAAAGCAATTCCCTTATTAGTTAAAGTAAACACAAATCCCCCTTACAGAACAAATAAAATATATTTTGAAAACATAGTTCTGGATAGATCRTTCTGCTTTTAATGGTATTATTACAGAAAGGTGAGCTGCTCCAAAGATTGAAAACATACTGAAAATATTCCATTGTTTTGCTTGGAGAACATGTACCATAAAATTCRTTCTTCTTATTATCATGATTGAATTCAAAAGAATAGATTGCAACCATGTTCTGCAATGCTAGCATGATGTTTAAATCCTTATTTTCAGCTATTATTATATGAAGGAATGGAAAAAAGACTGAGGAAACATAGAAGCAATATGAAAGAAATTGCCATCAAATCAGAATAGTCACAGATTATGTTTATTTTTTCTTCCTTCTTTGAGAATCTTTTTATATCGCAGCAATTCCTAGGACATTAGCCCCACCTTTCCCTATATTCTTTTTGTGTTCATTGCATGAACTATTAGAATTTCTAGACTTATTGGTTCTATAAGAACAATGAGACTACATTTTTAGTAATAAAATAGGMAATTTCAGAATCCTGTGAAGAATCTCAAAGGGCTTGAGAGATATGCCAAAAGTAATCCTCTAAATCTGGAATGGAAGGTTTTCGTCCATTTTGGAACTGTACTAGTCTAAATGTCACATAATACATGACATGCTAGTACAAAACAAATGATGAAAAATAACATACACATATGCAAATACACACATACTGAAGGAAACTAGATGGCACATGAGTGGACACACTTAAAATTTTTTCCTCACCTCTTGTTTAGCCAACACCTCCATAGTAACTTTTCTATTTCTATCCTCTCCAAAACCTTCCTCAAATATCAAGCTACCTCTTCAAACTGCTCCTGCAGCACTTCCCCCTGATCAAGTCTTTAATTCAATTCCAGCGAGCCAAGAGTCATTTGCTTGATCCCATTTCCTCTGTAATACTGTATCTAATTGGTCTATTGCTATGTTCCAAGTCTACTACCTTACTTTGTTTTCTTTCAACACCACTATCCCTCTTACTCCCTTATTACTTGACTGTTTGGGTCTTTATCACCCATTAGTACTGAAATTTCTGTGCTTTTCAGCCATCTCCTCCCAGAGGCCTTCTCCCACCCTTTCAATGAGATAAGTAATTACTTTCATGCCTCAAGGGTAGCTTGAAATGTGCTCAAATGWCACTGTCTCCAAACATTGTCTCCAAACTCTTGCCTTTCCATCTCCTGGACCTGGTTTGCATCCTACACTGAAACAAGTTCCCCAGGAAAGTGGTGGAATCACCATCCTTGAAAGTGTTCAAAAAAAAAGTAGATGCAGATCATATGGTTTAGTGGTCATAGTGATATTCAGTCAAACGCAAACTTTTGACTGATGATCTTGGAGGACTTTTCCAACATTAATGATTCTATGATCCACTTCCTCTGCTCCTACTCTGGTGCCATGTGAACATGTCTGGCAGAAATGCCCATGTTAGGCTGAATTCTTCCACTTCATACAGCTCTTTTTTTAATTCCTCCAACTCCACTACCTCAGAAGTTACGCTCAGGAGACAGACACAGCTTAAGCTCAATAGTGTTAGAAGAGCCAAAACTGAACAGAAGCAATACACACACTGCAGTGGCAGCCAAGGCCACATTATCAGCGTAATGTTCTTTGTGTTCTTCAAATTCTGGTCCATAGACTCCTGACTGCCTGAAAGATTTTCAAAAATAGCTTGTGAAACAACCACAAGATTTTAACCTGCATATGCACAATGGCAAGGAAACAAACTGTTATTTTTATCTACCTCATTCAATATTTAAAGTGTAACTTAATTTTACTGGCTTTCAAACTAAGAATTAATGCATTGCTTAAAAAAAAAAGGTGCATTCAACCTTCCTCCCCCCAAACAAACTGATAGTAATTTCAACTTTTTCCACAAGTTGTAAGTACTCTGAAATAGTGTATATACTAAATAGAAATTCAGATCAGCATTTCTCAACTTTAAGATCTATCTGTCTTCTGAAAGATTATCTATTCATCTGCTTATTGTCTATCCCTGCCCTGCTTAGTTCCAAGACCTAAGAGGATTACAGAACCTGGTGGCAAGGCTGAAGGCTTGTTAACTTAATAAGGCTGTGGATTTAAAACTGTGTTAAATTAAACAGGTTTTGAAAATGGCTTAAATCTGCTAATGTGGATAAGATTTAAGAGTCTCCTCTTTATCTAGCTCATGAGAAAGACCATGTGAGATAGAGGGGCACTGGCACACATGAACAAGTGTGTGCCACGAGACATTGAATTTCTTTTAGTAAGATCTCAGCTTCAGAATAAAAGCTTCTTCGCTACTCAGGGGCAGTAAACCACAGTGCAGTGAGCTCAACTTTACTGGATTTATTTAAAACAGGCTTCTAGAACAGCTATGTCCTATATATGCCAACTCAGATCGCCATCTGATTATCTTTGACTATTTTTCATATTAACACTTGTTAATGTCAGAAGTGCTTCATTCTTACCCATTTTTTTTTAATATAAATAAAATACAGACTATAACCTAAAGGGATAAGATAGCATACCAGTAAAGAATAATTGAAGAKATGTGTTCTAAGTGATTCAGAATTGATCTTCTGCCACCTCTGCGAGTAAGGCTACATTCCTTCTCTCGAGTTCAGCAGCTTCAAAGTCTGGTGGAAATGAGTAMTTTTGTCTTTAATCAGAGCTTTTCAAAAGCTTGTCTTGTAGAACTGTGGTTCTCACAGGATAAAACAGCAGTTCAGTTCTTTAAAAAGCTTTCAGTGCACGTGTATATTTTGAAAGCTTAGATGCTGAGAAAAGGAAGTAAAGAGATATAATATGCACATCTTTCCTTTCCAAAAAAAGGAAAGTAGAGTTATCTTTCTGCAATACTAATGCCATGAAATAAAACCACTTTTATTAACAAAGAAATGCTAAAGACTGAGTAGTGCTTCAGGTGTTAAGAAGCCCAACAGGACACTTGATGCCAGGCTTATCTTCTGAGCAGCACTGGCAGCAGTCCTTAACTTCAGAAAGGAGGAGAATGGTATCTGTATTAATATTTAAACAACACTGAAATGCTTACCTTTGATCAAAATGCATTTATGATTAATAGCATACTTCCCAGCTAGAAACTATAAAACTGTTCTTTGCACATTTACAGAATATAAAAATGGACTATCTATACATGACTCTGAAAATTCAAGGAAGATAGGAAGAACAGCGAAACACCAGAACAAAGGTTTTAGGTCCATTAAAAACAAACAAAAAACAACGAAAAAAACAAAACAGAAATTTACATCATATTCAAAAAATTAGATATGGAAGGCCGAGCATATCACCAACACTTCCAACAGAACTACTGTGTGAGAGGGATGGTGCACAAGAGAATCTTGTCCTCATCTGTAGGAGATCAGACGCATTTTTGCAGGTTCTAGCTTTGCAATACTTGAATGTTTAAGTGCTTATGCTGGGGAGAGGCAGAGGGGATTAATCAAGAGCCAAATAAGACGGGAGCAAAGACCTAGGCAAGAAATTACTTAAAATTCTGAGTTTTACTCTTACTCTTAAAAAAACTTAACTTTGAATAATAAATCACATGCTTCAGTGCCACAAGTGTAAAATGAGTGTCACAGCCCGAGGTTTCTAAGGGTATAGTGGATTGCTTACACACACCACAGTTGATTTTCGTGTACCTAGCAGGCACAGATTCTGAGACATTTTGGCAACAGCATCTGTAAATGAAGCATTGACTTCTGTGTTTCACTCTTCCTTCAAGTGGAGAATCCAAACCTGTAGGCTTCCAGGAAACATTGAATGACATTTTAAAGATATGCATAAGCRTTACATGCATAAAGAATTCAAAATACTAGACTCAATTTCTCTCTTGGGAGTGATTTCCCTTATATCTTGGGACATAAGGAGCATCGTTCTGAGTCCCAATAATTTCCTGACATTTTAGAGGATGCAAATGTAAAAAGAGACTTCACCAATTGCCTCTGTGCTGACCAGCTCTGGGTTCTGCACCCAAACTGCATSGCAACTCTGCAGTATTCATGGGGAAGGGATAAGTGACATGCTCAGTGCAGCAAGCCTCTAACCAGGATGAGTCCCAGTGTTTAGTCTGACAGTCAGAGGACAGTGCTGACATCTTCTSCTCTCTACCTAAGAAAAATAAGAAGTGCAGAAAAGAGCACTTGGATGTGTGGCTCTCCCACCTCAGGGCCACTTGCTTTATAAAATTAATCATCCAGCTCAAAGCAGCAATTCTCAGTCCAAAAAAACTACTCTCAAAAAGGACTCTGATTTGGTGAAGTGAAAAGAAAAGCAAAGACTTTGATCTAGCTCAACTGACCCAAGAATTCACTGCTAATTTTCCAAGATGAGTTTTTCTCTCTAATACAGAAGGTTCTGACAGGAAACGAGGTTTAACAGATGCACACTTTTCCTCTATGAAGACCATAATGAGGTGCATGCATGAACAGGGCTGACCAGATGATACTTCAGCTTTTATTACTCAGACACATTCTTGCCTACACTAGGATGCAGATATAGTCAGTGAATATAAAGGAGAGGAAAAAGAATGAAAGAAAAAAAAAAAGAAAAATCCCAGGAGGCTAGGCAATACAGTAACATTAACTTACTCTTTTGGATCATCCTTTATTTGGCAGATTTTAGTCATATATACTACAAGACTACATAGTCCAGATACTTCAATAGAAAATTTTCTTTCTTATTGTTTATTTTTTGTTCCTTATGTTTGACACAGTCAAGGATAAATTGGACACAAGAGGTAAGAAAACTGTATGTTTTCTTTTTCTTGGAAGTAGTACAATGAGATCAGAGGTAGGAGAACATTTGAATAAAGGACAATGGAGCCAAAGAAAAGACCAAGGAAGGTGTTAAGCATATCATAAGGAGAAGGCCAAATGCCCTGCAAGGGGAAGTTCACCGAAAGAAAGACAAACTGATCATAACAAGTTTCCAGTTTTATTATCACAGCTGCAGTTTAAGGCTTTCTGTTTTCTGCAGTTCCTATCCATGCACTAAACACTAAAGTTCCATTAAAAACTATTGTACTCAACTAAAGGAGAGGGGAGAAGAAGGATTGCTAGCTGACCACTTCCCAACCAGCCCCTTCAGCTCTTCACACCATACATGATGCCTATTAAGTCGCTGAACACAATGCAGAGAACCAGAAACTATGCATAGAGAAACACAGCAAAAGCTCTGCTGACTGACTTTTCTAACCAGATCCTGGATCACCTTTAAAAAAAAATTATTAGTATTTGATTTCTAAGGTAATATGAAAAAAATTCAAGAACTTTTATTCCCTCTAAAAAAATCTGCTTCCTTTCACAAGCCCATCAAAAGTAAGGGCTYGACACTTCCCTTTTATGCAAAAGTTTAAATTTTCTGAATGATCAAAGCTTTTTGAGTATAGCAATAACCTGTAAATCACTGGCCACATGAAAGTGAGGAAAAAAGACACCATTTTATTTCATGTAGGTGATTTTAAACAAATCTATAGAAATGGAGTATTGAATTGGAAGATAAAGGGAAATAAAGACAGCCCCCTCTTCCACATAAAGACAAAGCAACTACACAACAGTATCTTCCACTAGTACACAAAAAAAAAAGATTGTAAATGAATTTTAAAGTAATTCCAGATTTCAGTATCATACATAAATAATGTGGACTTCTTTTTTAGTTTATAGATCAGTTTACTTCAAAACCTAGTTGTTTTCTAAACAAAGGGATTGCACTAGTTTGGCAGCTATTTTATCAAGCAAATTAATGTTAATTGGCATTATCAAGATATGGACATTCACAGTATGGAATTAAACATTTCTGTACTACCAACATAATTCATATTAGATATTCTCTTCTTATTCTTTTCAAAACACACTCAAATACACATAMCAGTGTGCCAATTAGATGCATATTCCCCTAGCTGAAAGTTGGACTACTATTTCCACAGATGTTTCAAGTGTCTGGCTTTTCCTCACTGAGTTATTCATGTGATTTCCTATTAAACATACAAACAAAATTAAAGCCTCTCAACAACATGACACTAAGCATTCCTTCATCTTTGGGACAGGAAATGRATTATGAACAGTTCTCCAGTAATGTGGAAGTCAATGATTTGGAGTTAACAGCAGGATATACTGTCCTCAACTGAGACTGTGGAACCATTGTAAAACACCCATGGATACATCCAACATTTTAAAAAAGTCAATGTCTGCCCTGGAGTCTAAAYAGTGAGTCAAACAAAGAAAGTACTATCAGTCATATCTGCAGATGGGAAACAGAGGCACAAAGAGCTTTGAGTGACTCTGAGCAAGGTCATAAAGGATGTCTATAGCAAAGCCAGGAACTGAGCCCGGAAGCTCTCAATTCWAMAGAGGCGACTGGATGCCTTTGGATACAGAGGCAATTCTTCCTTTTGCTTATCCACCTTCTCTATTAATTATTTATGTCTGAAAGGGAACACATTAACACCATAAGAGTCAGTCTACTTTCCTTTTATATTTATGATCTCCATTAAACTTCCTCTAGTTTCACATAGGATACAACAGTGTTACACAGAAGTAACTGAAATTGTACAAGCAGCTGTAAACAAAAGCAGAATCTGGCATCTCAGCAAGCATGAAATGAAAAAAAAAGCATGCATATATGGTTTACAAAGACTTCATAAAATATTTTCTAATGATCACTCCAGAAGATGAATAGGTGCCTGTCTCCAGATTCTTCAATGTTAATTGGGAACTTCCCTTCCATTCCTTCTTCCTTCCCCAGATTTACACGCTCAGCATGATGCTGTATGGTATGGAATAACCTTTTGGTCAGGGGGCRTCAGCTCAAAATCAGGTACCATCAAGTAATGATTCTCCAGCCTATGATCACAAATAACTACCATGAAACTAACTGCATTAGACACTGTTTTGCATATTTCTACAACTACTTTTTCCCTTAAATGGGTATATTTTACAATCTGATCTATCATGACAATGAGAGCCTTCTCTAAGAGTATCCCTCCAGCAGATCTTTACTGATACACTTCTTTGTACTATTTTATACCATTAACTCTTGTTCTAAAATGATTTAAACACCTGTTCCAATCTACACCTGCTGCTATGCTTGACAACCTCCATACTTATTTACAGTTACTTAATAAAGTTATTGATCYATGAATGCACACTTGCAGTCCTATTATTATTTTCTAGCTTAAGAGGTTTCTTTTGGTATCTAAGTTCTGCCAGGATCTCCATAGGCCAGCAAATGCCATGACCACAAAAGCAGCAGTTGTTTTGGCTCCTGTCAGTTATTTGCAACCTGCTCAACAGTCARTCTGTGAAAGTTGCACACTGAGCTCTCTTCTCCAGGGTGGTTAAGGTAAAAGAAAACTGATTGCTTAATTTTCAACCACCTGACAGCGAAGCCCTACCTGCTTAAGCCCACACAGACCATAAGGTGGCCCACTGTCCCGACTGCCCCAAGATGTGTGGCAAGGTCAAACACCATGGCTAGGGGTGGAAAATCTGGCTCCATTTATTTTCCTTACTGGCACTTTTACTTCTTCAGCAGTTTCCAGGCAAGCCTAGTGGATCACAAATGAACACTGCCGTAGCAGTATGGACACAGGAATTTAAATTTTATTATTGCTTTCCTTGTTAAACAAATGCAAAAATGAGTGCATGGTTTCACATGACACTGCATCACTGCTAAGCATTAGCAGAAACTCATGGAACAATCTCCTGTTTGTGGGCTTTTCTTTCCTCCTCAGTGTAGAAGAATTTATCACAAACAAACAACTCAGATGCTCAGGTACTATTGGCTCTAGCCCCCTTTAACACCTAAAGGAGCATTTTCCAATAGCCTGTAATGATTCTTTACCCTCTCATTCAAAGTCAGCTTCACCAAGAATGGTATCTCCAGACCAGTTCCAAAATAAAAACAACAAAAAAGGGAAAAGCTTTAGGACTTCACACTGCACTGTAATATTTCTTCTTAAGATTTTCCACTGACATAGAGTGCAATGTACTCAAATTACACCATCAATTCTTATTCAGTAKAAGCACCAACTCTATTAGGAATGGCCAACTTTTGAGCTAGTCCTGCTTTTCTTTTGTTAATGCATATCATTTGATTTCTTTCTTAGCTCTTCCTGCCCACATTTGGTCCATAAAACAGCTGAAAACCTCACAAAATATTTTCAACAGTGATGAGATTTCAGACTATCTAGACAGCTGTCCTCTAGGTTCTGTAGAAAAGATACCCCTAACTTCAGAAATCTGGAGTATAAAGAAACGAGAAGGAGAATTAGTATGTCTTAGGCAAATACAAATTCAAAGGAAAAGTTAAATGTGGATCATTTTAAATCTATTTAGGAGAGAACAGCTCTCCAACATCTAGCAATTTACACACAGCTACATTTAAGACTCCTGCAATAAGCATACCCTTATAACTATCCTAAGGAATTTAGCATAACACTTGTTTGACATACTCTTTGAAAATGTAAAAGTTAATAACATGAGCGTAATCATAAAAGGATGGACCCCAACATTTGTGAATGCTCTTTTGATGGAAACAAGGCTCATGTGATCGTGCAGTCCCTCAACAGCCCCCAATAACTTGCTCCTGATGACCAATCCAAAGCAGATTTGACAGTAGGCCATGGTTCATACAGCTCTTCCAAGCTGTCAACCTAACTGAAGGTTTTCGCTTGGAAAAAAAGGAGAAAAGTATTAAATTAGCATCCATACCAGAGAGGAAGCTGCAGTATAACTATTTTATTTGTTTTCCCAGGCAAGCTGGCCACCTAGAACAGAATTGGTGGGCAGACAGCAAACACAAGTTTTCCATCAGGTAGACATGGATGCTGTTGCCTTTATCCAGCCAGTACCAGGGAAAGGCCCAGAAGGTTTTATACATCAAAATAGCAGGGAAACAAATTAAATTAAGAACTTGTGCAAAGAAATTGTCGTTGTTACAGCAGTGAAAGCTTATAGAGGTTACAGAAAGAAACAGGATTATTGTAGTGGGGGAGACACTAGGTACAAGATTYGTTAATCCCCACCACCCACCCAGCTTCATTAGTTTTAAGAGTCAAGGAACCATTTGTTTATTTATTGTCATGTGTCACCACATACACACAGAGAATGCAATATACTGTGCAGTAACAGGGCCGGCCACTCCACAGTCATTGATACAGTTCAGGAAATTATGCCTCAGTACATGCTGTATTAACCTTTTCTGAAAATTACRGCATTCTCTGAAAGGGCATTTATGAGCTTAGTATAACTTCAGGGTATAAGCAGAATGTTTATGACTTGACAGCCTTCATCCACATTCACTTCATTTAACATAACAGCAACTTTCATTTACTAGTTTCCCTTCAGCAAAATTAGTTTAGGAAATCTGACTCTGCCACTCATCTAGAAACAGATTTTCCTCTTCAATTCCCAGAGAGGAACTGTATTTGCAAGCATCTTTATGTTAGAGTTAGCAAGACAAATAGGGCATTCACTTCAACACTGTCCATTAAAGTGGCATTTTGTTTTCTGGATTTTTTTTTTTTTTTCAAAACCATTCTTCATACAGAAAAAGTAGTTCATATCTCCACCTTCTCTTCTGTCAAAGTCAGTTCATGTTCTTTCCTAATAAAAAAGGTTCTTGACAAAGTAGACAAATGATGAGATCATCATCTTTCCCTGTCTCCCAAAGGAAAGAAGGCACAAGAATGCCTGTGAAACCCCAAAACCAAAGATGGAATAAAACATACTGTAAAACACTGAAAACTATCACAAAGATACACTGAGTCAATTGCATGAGGAATGCATATGGTCACAATTTTAATGGCACATGATACAGCATAACTAATAAGCTGAAGCAACCTGCCATGTGTTATCACTTTCTACTCTGCACATCTGGAAATGCAAATGTTGCAAAACAGGATATTATAGATCATTAAAAAAGAAAGAGAGAGAATATTCCAYATTCAAATTATTTTGTCTAAAAAGGCTTTGAGAAACTCTCAAGTACAGTCCTTAATGTACAATGCTGCACCGGAAATCTTTCTGGAGGAAAAGCAGTCTCTGAAAAAAAGTTATTTACAAAGGTCGACACAAAAATATACAGACAAATCATATGGGTTTTTGTTTTAAGTTGAAGAGCATTTTCAAATGTAAGGTATCATGATAAACACCTTAAAATCCTGGAGGACACCAGATTGGTTTTGACAGTACTGATGCTTCTTTGCAGTACTTTTTAAGGATTTTGCACTCTGGAAAGAAAACTCATCAAAAATGCAAAACCAAACCACTAACAGAAAAACCCCACAGATCACCTTCTCTCCTCACCAATTAATATATATACAAAACAAAACTGATTAGCAGGAAGTGGGTTAATAGTTATAATTTCTACATTCTAAAGCAAAGAACCTAATGAGATCTCCAGCAAGCAGAGAAAGCAATATCACCTAATGGAAAAACAACTGTATTTTAAATCCTTATGTAAACTTAAGAGGTGTAACTCAGATCTTTTGGAGAGATTCCAATTGTATAAGTACAAGTGAGGAATATCATTGTTAGGCTTCCTTCACTGGGTAAGTAAAGTAAATAATTCAGATACACTTGAAAATAAAGACTAGTCCTGCCAAAAATACCTTCAAGTCTCTTCTTGGAAGTCCTCGAGATATTTCATAAAAATCAAACAAATTCCACTAGATGGAAACAACCTAAACCATTCGGAAACTCCATGTCAAACGCAGAAACTCGAATATACGCACATCGCAAACTGGACAGCAAAACCTTTCAGAGAAACTGTCCTGCTTTTTCATTAGATAAAGGAGAGTAAAGTCTGTCATCTCATAAAATTACATTTCCTGACACAGGTTCTAGAATGCATAATCACAAATGAGACTACTGAGTCTTGATAATAAGGTATGACAGAGTCTACAGGTTGCATAGCTCTAAGGAAGAAACTARATTATAGAAAGAAGGCAATGGCTTTCCATCATGGTACAAATATTTCTCCAAATCCATTTTTAAAACACTTGAGAAAAAACTAATTAAAGAAGGGATGAGGACTGAGAGTGCAAATAACTTAGCAGATTGCAGGAATTCAAAAATTTGTTTGAAGGAAAAATGTAGGTACTAAGAAATCAGTGGCAAAACTTCTCTGCTTATGTTTAACATTTATTATGTCTAACACAAAGGAAATTTACTGATTGTATAAATCATTGCAGAAAGTGCATGAACCAAAGTGAAATCTCTAAGTCTTGCAGTTGACAAACTAAGAACAATTTTGAGTCTATCCTTAACAACAACATAAGCTTTCCACATAAGTTACCTTGCTCTATTTGACTGTCTTTTAATATTTTAGTCAAGGGTTTGAAAAGCGTTTCTTCTCCTTGCCTCAAAAACTGAGAGTTTTACTAAGGAAGCATTATAACTATTCACATAACATTAAACCAACATGGACAGGAACACTAATGTGCTTTGCTAGAAATTTACAGCAATTCTCAAAATTACRTTGTTTTGCTATGTTAACTATCTGCCTGCCCTTATTTCAAAGCAGAGGCCACCTACCATTTCAAAATGGTGCAGGAATACAACAAAATACTGTCACTACGTGGTACTCACCCTAACAGGAGGGCTCCGTGCTTGCACCCTTTGCTGCTGTCCAACTTGAGAGCTCTGCAGGTCCTTTGATCCACAATTAGCTACAGTGTTGATGGGAACCCTTAAAGCGTTGGTGCCAGCAGTCCCACCACCAGCGCCCGGTTTCCGAGGCCTCTGTTTGATGCCATCCAGTAGTCTCACAAGCAAAATATTACTAGGGAGTTCGTCAACACCGCAGTCCACTAAAGTCCTGCACTCTGGACATCGCAGCTCATTTCGAGAGCTAACAATGCCCAGCAGGCAGCGTTTACAAAACGTGTGTTGGCAAGGCAAGACTTTTGCAGAAGCATCAAGGCGTTCTAAACAAACAGGACACTCCAACAAATCCAGCAAAGCTGATTCATCCATTTTCCTTGTATTATTTAATGAAAAAACAAATCTTTGCAGAATTTGTGTGTTTTGAGCACTGCAAGGATATCATGTTACATCCATTCCTCTTCTGACCGTGCTCTAAAACTTTTTGAGGGAAAAAGGAATTATTAAGCTGGAAAAAGAGTCAACAAGACCATTTAATATGACAATGTTCATACAAAGAGCAAAATAAGAGAGGACTAGACTAAATCAGTAGATATTTTCAATAAATGAAGTATTAAAATAGCAACAGCAATCTATATTAATATATCCATTTATTTACAACATTTTAACAAATGCTAACAGCTAAAGTTTTAAAACTCAAGTCCCCATAAATTTCAGTCTAAGTGATTTTATTTTCTCAAATTATTCCAGAACAAAGACCTATGCCGAGTACAGCAATATAATAAAGCTTACTTTTCATAGTTCTTAATACATCAGTCTTTCTGAATATTTGAGATTAGCTTTTATCACAAAAGAAGATAGATGACAAAGGTAACTAAAACAGGGTCCCAAACCATAGAGCCTACACTAAGAGGGCATAGCAAGGGGAATTACATTTATGTCAACACTAAGCCAACAGTGAACTACATTTCTACCCTYTCTATGAAAAGTACTGCAGCACATTACACTGAACAGCCTTAAAAACAGGCTCCAGCTCATAAGGTTTTAAGCTTACCACAGACACTGACAAGAGGGTTCATTACAGTGCCGCCTTTAAGAAGCGCTTCAAAAACTATCGCGAAGTGATTTACAGCAGGAAGTGCTCCTGCCATATCGTTAGGACAACACGAGCTGCGTATGCAGCCACAGAGGCAGGGRCGAGCCTCCAGCCAGCTCCAGCCTATGCAGCGAAGGGCTGGGAAAAGGGAGGGAGGGAAAAAAACAAACACCACCAAAGAGCACCTCTAAAAAAAAACCCATTCTGCGAGAAGTCACACCAGGATGCTTCACGGGCAGAAAAAGGCTTGTTGAGCTCTGCAGTRCCCAGCGCCGGGCGAAGTTGAGCGCCTCCCCCCAGTCCCCGCAGCCGCCTGCGGGAGCGGTTCCCCCGGATCCCCCGGCTCTCGTCCCGCACCTACCTGTTCTCGGGCTCCGCGCCCGGACCGCCTCCCCATTCACTGCTTTATGCTCCCCCGCTCCCCGGGGGAACAGCGACCCGCAGGCGGGCGGACGCCACGCAGGGGTCCCTGCGGGGACACGGGGCGAGCGGGGACGGCTCCACGAGAGGCGGGGGCGGGCGGGGGACACGGCGCTGTCACCCCGCCCCAAGGCGCCGGGCAGAGGGAGGGAGGGGTCGGGCCCGCGGCCCCTCCGCCGCGCCGAGACGTCCCTCGGGGGCTCGGGGGTCTCCGGGGACCTCGAGTGCCGCCCCCTCCCCGTCCCTCCCCCGGCTCTCACCGTGTGGCCGCGCCGCCCCCGCTTTGTTCCCGTGAGGAGCCGCMGCCGCCGCTGGCCCCGCCGGTGCCTCTCCCGCCGCGGCAGCGCCGACACTCCCGTGCCCTCCCCGCCCCGCCGCGCAGGGGCCGCTGACGCGAGGGGCGGCACCGCCCCGCCCGGCACCGCCCCGCCGAGGGGCCGCGGGCAGGGAGCGAGGGCGGGCCCGGCGGGTCCCCAGCGGCAGCACCGCCCCTCGCGGGCGGGGACGGGGCGTGGGGCCGCCTCGTCCTCCCAGTCATCCGCACCTCGCTAGGTGCCGCGGGCGGTGGCTGAGGTGGTGGGAGAGCTCAGGCGGTTCCTGGGACAGAGGGAGCAGGCACTTCCTCCCGCCTTGTGCCTTGGGGCAGCTCGGGCAGGCACCTGGGGCTGCCKCCGGCTGCGTGGGGGCGGCGGCGAAGGAGGGAGAGGGAGTGAGCGAGGGAGGGTGGGTGGTCGCTCCTGGGGCTGCCCCCGCTCCCTGTCTGTGGTAAGTCATACCCGGAGCGCCGGCCTGCGGCTGCCAGGCCCTACAGAAGGAGGAGCCGAAGTGCCCGGAGCTCTCCGCCCAAGGAGACTCCTCATGCTGGGCGGGCTTGTGCAGGGTGACGGATCCTCGCCGAGCCTCCCCCGGCCGTGCGCCCGCATCTCCCAGCCGCGCCGGTGACACGCTGAGGCTGCGGCTTTTCCCGCTTCGGGGGTGCCCGGGAAGGTGGCGGGGGTGCCGTGTCACGTCCATCGCTGCCGTCGGCTGTGCTCTCTCGGGCCCTTGCAAAACGCGTGTTGCAGGGTCTAGTGAAGCGTGTCTGTGGGCATGATGAGTGCTAGACTTGGCAATGCTGCATTAACAGTTGGTCTCGCTGATCTCAGAGGTCTGTTCCAGTCTAATCGGTTCTATGATGGCACTGCTTAATTAAATAAATGATGCCAGCAAATTGGTGAGTGCCTCTCTTCACACACACCCACACCCACACACTGCCCCCACCCACACAACCACATACCTTTGTGCTCAGGACATGATGCACTTGCTTTTGAGGTAYTTTATGTGAAGTACTTCTCTACAAGACTGTGGGAATGAAGGAGGTAGTAAACCCTAAGCAACTTACAAATTACCATAAAACGAAAAGAAATTAAAGCCTTCTCTTTTAAAATCAGATGAGACACCTTGTCTATGGGTGGTGAAAAAGCTAGAGAAATGTGTTAGTTCCAGTTGTTCATCCTGTCAACTGCAACTCAGTTACGAAGCAATCCAAAAGCCTGTGTGTGGTTCTAGCTTTCAAGTTGACCCGAAGAAATAGCATGAAGCTATGTCAGGGGAGATTTAGGTTGGATATTGGGGAAAGTTTCTTCACCTTGAGGGTGGTTGGGCATTGGAGCAGGCTCCTCTTCCCTGTGATCCCAGCAGAAGCCTGTCTGAGTTCAAGAAACATTTGGAAAAGGCTCTCAGGCACATGATGTGATTTTTGGGGCTGTCCAGTGTGGTGGCAGAAGCTGGACTTAGTGATCTTTGTGTGTCTCTTCCAGTTCAGAATATTCTATAGTTTTAAGTTTGCTGTCATCTTACTGAAATCTATGTGTATATAAAAAGCTTTTTTTTTTCTTTTTTTTTTTTTTTTTTTTTTCTTGCATGGATTGTGTCAGTTTGGATATGCTGATAGAGTGACAGGCTTTTCTGTCTTGCTTTTTGGATATGCTAACTTGGTTGTTTCCAATGGTAATGATATTCTTTGATTATTAGGACTGTCAAGTAAGTGCTCACTCACACTGAATGCATTTCTAATATTTTATTTTATTTTTCAGTGATAATAGTGGAAATATTRAAACTTCTAAATATGTACAATTCATTAAGAAATAAGGTTTCCTCCCCCATGAATTCTGGAGTTTAGGAAAACTGATACAGATGGGCTTCTGTGCTTTCCAGGGAGTATTGTAACATAAATAGAAGGATATAAACATCTGATACGTAAGAATATCCCTATGTCTCATAGTATTCCTCTATCTTTCCATGTCGGTGCTGTTGCTACAGAAAGAAGGATAATCACTGGATTTGAAGCAGAGACTTGTTGAATCTAAAGAAGGTCTCATTTCACGACTGGATTTCACGTTTGGACCTAGCTTTTCCAAAAGATCTCATGGTAATAATTTGCCAGCCTTTCCAACATAGCTTTGTAAGCAAGACAATTACTGTTGTCTAAACTTAGTTTGCTGCCTAAAGAATTTAAAATACCTATTAAAACAGTAAAGGAATTTACAACACAAGGGGTGCACCAGGGAAGCAAGATGAAAGTTCAGGGAAGGAGGATAAAACGAYTACCCCTTTATCAGGCCTGTTCTTTGATAGTGTTTTGTGTAAAGTATGTAAAATACTAAATACATTGTGGAATACAAGCCAAAGCAGTAAATACTCTGAAGASTATCAGGTAAATATGTTACTTCCTGAGCAGTAGCTGTAGTTAATTTTCAAACAAATATGATCCATGTGAAAAACTATGGGTGCGTGTGCAGATGTATGCCACTGCCCTCTTACGCATGATGTGTTTGACTCAGAGAGGCTGGAACAGTCTGGTGCCAGGACTGAAAGGAACAGAATTGCTGTTACATTGAAGCATTTATTCTTTCTCACTTCCAGCCATAACAGGGAATTGCACACTTGGGACATTTTTACATGAGGAGGCCTCACTTCTTAAAACCATCCTGTCCTTATACAGAGTTTGTTAGTTCCATGTACAGCTTTTACTAAGTATGTGATGCAAAGAAGAGATTGCATAGGGCAGAAATCCATTAAAAACGACAGATTTGAAAGATGARGCCCTCCAGTTACTCAACCACCTGGATTTCAACAATTATAATGTCCATTAATGTTTTTCTGTATTTTACACATTGGTGTAAAGAATTGTGCTTCTGAAGTTGGATTTCAGGCACAACCTTTTTTTTTTTTTTTTTCTCAAACATATTTTGTTTCTCTTCATCTAGAAGCTTTTAAGTAAAGGAAGAAGCAAAGTGCCATAGGAAGACCAGCAAAAGACAATGTCAGTAGCAGAAAGAACTGGTAACACCTATTTCTTTCTTCTTTCTATGCTAGCATCATTGCTGCAATAAACCCTCTTTGGTCTCTAGACTCCTTTTCTTTTGACAATACCTTCTTTTTCCTGTTCAGACAAACCAACCTAAAGGCCTCTCCCCATGACTTCAGCCCACTCTGTCAACAGTCATACTTTCTATTTTAACTAAATATTACTGCAATAATTCCTGTTTCTAGCACATTTCTAAGCACCCTTAGTTTTTCCTCTGTCTATAAAATCTAAGACAGTCATATAGAAAAGGATCAGTAGAATAAATCCCATAAATACTAATGTAGTTTGTTTTTGCTTTGGTGTCCTAGTTTGTTGGTTTTTTTTGTTGTTGTTGTTGTTTTTTTGTTTTGGTTTGGTTTTTTTTTGTTTGTTTGTTTGTTTTTTTTTCCCCAGTTAGTACCAGCTTTAATTACCTAGCTTGGTTACTGTTGGCAATTCTTCTAGTTTGAGTTCTATACTGAGTTTTGTGCTGTCCTGACTGCACTTTCCAGGTTGTGAACTAGTTTTAACTATATCGATGACAAATGCACTTCTAAAGCTTTTGCATTCTGCCAGAAGGATTTCTGCTGTTTTGGTATGTGTGAGGAGTTGGGAGAAATGAGTTGTAAAACTAGAAGCCAAAAGGTACTGAAAGCACATCTTTATTCTGTGTTCTAGACATCTAACTTTCTTGAGTACAGTATTTGTGTACTCGTGTTGTAAACTGGTTCTCTCTGATAACATGAACCTGGGATCGTAACTTTGTACATTTGCAATAACATAATTTGAGTCACAGGGAGGAAATGGGCATAGGATAAGTGGCACTAAAGAATAAACATGTTGCAACTTCTCAGCGTTTGGGTGAGCTTTTTGTTACRAGACATTCCCACCAGGTTAGTCACAGGAAAACACTGGGATTATGGGTGTTTATGATCCCCATAGCCTAGCCGCAGCATTCATTGCTGTACCTCGTAGAAATGCAGTAAGGTGTTGGCTATGTAGTTGGTCAAGAACTTGATTTAAATGTTCGCTATGCTGATGGGAACGTAGTGCCTGCATCTCATTAACCAGCAAGTTTGAAATTGCCCTTACTACAAGTAAGGTTAAAGGAAAAACAAAGGAGAATGCTTGTTTAAAGAAATGAAGCTAGATTGACAGCTGTGAAGATTTTAGAAGAGGAGAAGAAATGTTGGAATCCATTCTTGGTAGGTTTATTCTGAAATCAAATTAACTTTTTCCTTCCTTGCATGCAGCTGGTAAGATACAGACCTGGTCTGTGAGGCTGCAGAGTTGGTACTAATGCTTCTTCGCCTCTCTAGAATTAGTACTGTCTCCACAGGGGAAATGCTGGTGTGGACAGAGCATACCAGATTATGAGTTCAGTCCTGCTCTAGGTATCTCCCAGCCCCATTAAGATCTGGTCTCCCAAAGATTTATAAGTGATTCAGGATGTAGTTTTAGAATTATTGACTGCCCAAGATGTTTTGGAATGCTTACATGCTGTTTTAATAGTTTGCTATATTGTTAGCAAATTGTAAGCTATTAAAAAGCTATTAGTATTTTCCCCACTTGCAAAGGCTATGTTCCTGTCACAGGGTAAAGCTCTTTCATATGAACAGTAAACCAATAATCATAAATATTTAAGTTAAATTATCATGTTACTCACTCTAGCCTGAGATTAGGCAGAACTGTGATAAACCACTTCCAGTGATAGTGAGCTGGAATGACTAAAGTCCAGTTTTATCTTTGAGGAACACTATGACAAGTGTTTGGAGCTTTGAACACCCAAATGTGTTGAAGCACACAGATGAGATGCATTGCAGAACCCAGACAATTCTTTTTAAATAAATAAAAACATTCTGGCGGATAATCAACATTCATCAAAGTTTATTTAGTGTTCATAACCACACCTCATTATCAAAGTATCTGAAAGCAGCTGAACATCTGGGGACTGCATACTTGGCACATCTATTATTTGAACAACAAAAAAAGCCCAGTTTTAGAAAGGAGGAGAGTCAGAGGCACTTGGAAAGAGAAAGGGGTTGTCAGTATTGGGAGATGTCTGTATCCATCATATCAGGTTTATAATTCCTGGATTCTGTCTTTTGTTATATTTGTATTTCTAGAAACACACTACAGCTTCACTCCCTAAAACCCTGTGAGAAGATAAAGCTAGTCAGTAAGTTTCATGTACAGGGAAAAACTCTTTGGTTTTTTATGTAGAGGGSTCCTTCTGTCAAATTAACCCTCCAAGAGCAAACACCCTTGGCCAAAGCCTTAGAAAAGTGGCAGAGTGGAAACTCAGAAATATTCACTATTTCACAAAGAATAAATCTTTACAACATATTAAGCATTCCCTTCAGTCTTTCTAGATGAGCAATTTTCACATCCACTCAGGCTCTACAACAGGTGATGTAAAGGATATTATTTCTCCATTGGGTAACTGCATGACAACATAATGAAAACTCAGAAATTTCTGCAGGTCTTAACAAACACCTTATCCAAAGTGTTTTCTTCTAAGACAAGTTACTGGAAATCATTTATAGAGGAGTAACTCTTAAAAATCATTGTGCTTTTGTGAAAGCTCAAGCATGAAAAATGTATGGCAATAATGTATATGTTGTGTGGTTTGTGTGTGTTTTATGATAAATCCTGCAGTTYCTCCTACTGTCCAAATCAGGAAATCTGTTGAAAAGCACCATAATCCCTTCACCTACATCTCCTCTGCTGAGAGAGTTGGTTTGGATTTTGTCCCAGAACAGTCTGTAGCTGTGTTACACTCAGACTTAGGAGCAGGGACTGGTAAGATGCTCCAGGATAAATATGTGACATTTTTCTATGTCACATGAATTCATGATTCATGGATTCATGAATTTCCATGAAATGCTTGTGTTTTTAGAGCAAAATCTACGAGAAGAATTTGCTAGCTTGTTTAAATCCCAAACTAAGCTATTTTAGAATTTTAAGGGCTGCAACAATTTGATAGTTTACAAAAAAAAAAAAATTGTCATGTTAGTTCTTAAAAGCATGCTCAGCTAGGGTTTCTTTTTTTTCAGAGAGATTTATTTCCTTAAAATAGCACTCTCCTACTAAAAGTGCCTGCTGGGCAGAGCTATGTGACAGGCAAGTAGGATTATCAGCATGTTTACTTTTCAAACATCTCTGCCACACTTGAACAGTTCTGCTGTGGTGTCATACATAAGTGATGAGATATGTTGTGTAAGAGTTTGTGTACTAGGTTATAAAAAAATTCAAATGTGTTACAGCATTTAAAGAGCACTAACATTTTAATTCCAAATTAGTCAAAGCAGTACCATTATAGCAAGGGAAAGCATTTTCTTTGACTGTAGTAGMAATTTTTGGAGTGTACCCTCAGCTCCAAGGAAATTTGCAGCCCCATGAGCACAAATTAGGCCTCTTGGTTGTCTGAAAGGTGCTCAAGCTCCTTCACAGCTTTGGTTCTCTGCATTTTCAAGTACACTTATGAAAGGATGTAGGCAGAAGCTTGAATGTGGTCAGTGTACCATCCATGTACCATGCTTTTGTCCATGATATCTTGGAAACAAAAAGCAATAATTTATGATGTAGCTTGACTCAGAAGGGAAGTTATTAATTACATTGAGATGAAAGTTAGGGAATAAAGGGACAAGTTTCCCACTGATTTTTTGCAGAATCACTATCATTCTGCTRTCACAGTTCTTTACAGAGGAATGTAGAAAAAAACGGTCCCCAAATTATCTTTCTTCAAAATAAGATTAAAGAAGTGAGATAAATTTATGGAGTATTCATAGCACTACTTTGGATTTCTTCTATAAAGCTTGAGACTTGGCTTCTTAGTCAATAAAGACATTGAGACACAAAATTAATTTTCTGAGGCTGCTAATGCTACAAGGCTATATAATCACTCTAGGATTGCCAAATATCTCTCCTTTTTTTTTTTTTTTTTTTTTTTTTTTTTTAGATTTGTGTCACTTTCACTCCCACACATCTGGCAAGAGAACTCTGCACTGGCTTAGTTGAAAAACCTTATCTCATAGATCACTACTAGCAATAAATTCCAGCCTTTGTGCTTACTTATATTGTCCTACAGCCTGAAGTCACTGATTTWGTGGAACTAGGAATGTGGGCTGTAAAATATTTATTCACTAGCATGCCCCCACCACCAAAAAAAAACCCCAACCCCTAAGAAACCATGCCATGCCTCAAAACCAAGCCTCAAGCTCTTCCATTGTGAAGTCAGCTTTGAAAATGTAAATCACATGAAACTGGCTCTCAGAGCCAAAGAAAACAGGCAGCTGGATTCCATCCCCCAGCTAAGAATCAGCCCTTAAATACCTCTTAAATAGACACTTTATATGAGCTATAGTCAAACTCATTTTCAAGTAATGTTTTCCCATGTGTCCCAGAAAATGCGAACAGCAACTCTGTGTGGGGATGGGCTGGGGCACTGACAATGGGTTAGTGTGCCAAAAACCTGCAAACTGCTAATGCACTTTTGCCACAATTCTTCTTTAAGGTCACACCTGTGCTAAAACACTGATGTATTTTTAATCCATGTCATAGTCTATAGCTAAGGCAGCTGTGCACTAAAGAACTGTCAGCAAATGGCCTGTGCTAGGTCTTTTCCTGCATGCTAGTTCACATTGGTGAGCATTTTTTTTCTACTATTGTCTTGTGGAAACATTCTTATTTTTTGGGATTTATTCTGCCGATCCTTTTCTATATGAGTGACATGGGGATCATGAAGGCAGTGTTACCTCATACATGGAAGACTTTGCAACTGGTGGCAAAAAAGACTGGAAAGACAAGAGAAGGTAAGACAAACGAGATAAGGACTGGAACAGATTCATTTATCTCTTCAGGATAAATTAAATAATATGCTGGGGAGGAAGCAAAGGAACAATTCCTAGTACCAAACCACAGATCTCCAGTTTAGTGACCTGTCTCCGGATCAATGTTATTTTAGCAAATGTATTCTCTGGATGTGGGGGGAAATGCATGAGGTGCAAGATGTTCTCGTATSTCTCCATTCCTCATGATCAGATTTCAGAAGAAAAATTGGCAACTAGCATATAATAAATCCAGAATATTTTCCAAGAGTCACAACAATCATTCTTGAGTAGTTTATCCCAGCAAAAGCACAACAGAATAACCAATCAGATTATAATGAATGCAAAATGCCTTCCCTTTGTTTTCACAGGACATATTAATGTTTTGACTCTAGGTAGTGTTGCACAACATGAAACATAGTAGTTTTAACCAAGATACCAGCACAAACCAGGAACAAGCTGTAACTTAATTTTTTAGCATTTTTATTTTCAGTTTTCCAAATGACTATTAGTATGGAAGTGATTTTTAATCAGTCCTGATGCACATTCATGTATCCAGCCATCAAAACTGAGGGTAGTGTGTTATAGCTTCTGTGGGAATCTCAGCTCACGTGCATTGACTTTAGGAGGATTAAGTCAGAAACAATACAATTTTAATGCCATTTTTTTGTATTTACTTGGCAAATACTCTTGTCAATTTAAAGTTTCCCATGGGAGGTGTCAAGAGGTCACTGAAATTTTCCTGGGCAAGGGAGGGAAAGTGGTTGAAACCGTGGCCCCCTGCTGCTTCCTTCAGCATTTTTCTTCATGTCATTAGTGCTGTACATGGCACTTTCCCCCCAGCTTCCATTAGAAGAGGGAATGAGCAAATGTAAAAATGTTAGTGAGAAATGGAGGCAAGAAACATAGAAAAGGCTTCCCTGCTGTTTTATTTGGCTACTTCTAGGCCTCAGCAACAGCAAACTTAGCCACAGAAAATGAGTATAGAATATATTGTTGAGTATGCAGAAAAACTCCCAGATGCTTTCAGTGCATTTTTTCCCCCAGTTCATTCTATTATTCCACACAGTCTTCTGGCCAACGATCACAAAGCCTTCTGACTTCTCTGTAATCCTGTGGCAAGAAAATACAGCTCCCTAAGGCTGCACAAGCATCAGGAGTTGGATTTCCAGAAATGAGGTACCTGCAATTTCCATGACCACCAATGTAACTGTGAGTAGCTTATTCTTCAGATACCATGAAGAGAGGAGTGTGGAATGGAGGGATAGGGGACACCCCTCACAGGCTTGCCAGTCTTCTGAATTTCAGCTGAAAATACCTGAGTTGAGGTATCATAGGTAGCTTTGTTGAAACTAATGACTGCAGGAAGTGACCTGACCTGTGTCATACTATGGATTAATGTGATCCCTCTAACAAGCCCCCATGGTTTATTGTGAAATAAGCCAGTCAATTGCACAATTAATAAATTATTTCAATTATACATTTCTCACATTTTTAACTGCTGTAAGGCAGAATAAAACATCTGTGGGGAATTTTGCCAGCAAGTGAAAACAAAAATAGTGCTAAGTAAATACATTACAATTTGATTAATGCAAGATAAACATAGGCTACACAGTTTTTGCTCCTCAGCAGGCCTATTTCACATGGTATGTTCATACATAAATTTCTCTTACTAACACTGCACAAGCAGTCTGGCACCATCCTTGACAGATGAGCTTTAGGAACTGTTACAAAGTGGTTTAAGTTATAGCTCCATCTGTTATATCCCATCCTTCTGATGGAGATTGTGTTCACTGTGTCAGAATAAGCAGAATGGAAGATGTGTTCATATCCTCACCAACTGCAGCTCAGAGTCTGGTGCCTTGGCTCACACCCATCTTCTCAGCAGCTTAATCAATGATGCTCTGCTTCGTGCCCAAGCATGAGGGTGGGCGAACRTTTCCTTCTGCTGGTCCTGATAATCATCAGCAGAGGGAAAGAACAGACTGTGGTGAGAAGGAGAAGCTTAACAAATCACAATGGGATCTGACTCAAGCTTGCTTCAATTTTACTGGGAGGAATGAGGCTTTATGACTGTGCTCTCTCATACTAGACTGTTGTACGTACAGCTAGATACTGGGGGTTGTGGTGGAAAGTCTGCCCATTATAGATCTGAGGAAAGGAGTTACTACAGTATCACTACATGGTTAACAAAGGTTGTGGGCCAGGACTGACCTGTGCTTCCTTTCCCAGCTGGCAATGTTTACCCTCATGGTCTGTGGAGCCAGAATTTGCTGAAGTTTCTGGACAAACAGGATTGTCCAGTGTAGAGAAAGCAATAGCAGTCATCTGAGGAAAAGTAACAAAGCAGTGAATTAAGTGAATACATGAGTTAAGTTACTCAAGGCACCGTGATCATTAACTGATATACTAAAGTCCACTGTGGAACTGCAGTCAGGCTTTTCCACAGCTGGGGAAAAAAGTGCTGTATTACTAAGCTAAAAATCACATCAGGGATGTTTTACTGCTGTTGAAATAATTCTTGTATATGTTTGCTAATAATAAACACAAATCTACTAAATAAGGCTTTAAAACTGTTGAGTATAATAAAATATATACTCATATTTCTTAGAATTAAAGGACATAAAAGTATGTCCAATGTTATGTCCAAATATACTCTATTGAGAAGCTTAATTTTCATCAATTTAATCTTTTAGGTTCCTCTTACAATGTTTGAAGAAAAGGGTTAAAATACTCTAAACTGCTATGTAGGCTATTAAAATTAACATCAGTGGGAAAGGATCGATTAAATGTGCTAGAGTATTGGCAAATTAGATGCATTTTATTTCTATCTTTCAGACATCTTTATCAATTGTTACAGATTTTCAGAATAAATGTGGTTGGAAAAAACCTCTTGAGATCATTGGGTCCAACCTTTGACTGAATATAGCCATGTCAGCTAGAGCATTGCACTAAGTGCTATGTGCAGTCTCAAACACTTCCATACAAAGGAAGAAACAAAGTTTAGAGGAARTACAACAGCTACAGCAGTTTATAAAAAGTAGGTTTAAGGAGGGCTTATGTTGGTAGAGCTCCACAACAGACAGAGTTCTAGCTCATCATCAGTGGCACCTAAGGTTTTCTGTCCTTTCTGTACGTCCATTAAATCAATCACTTCAGCAAAAGGCTACATACCTTTGTTTTGCAAAACTTCTCAGACAACATTCAGAATATCCTAGCAGCAATAAAACAAACAACGACAACATTTGACTGCTGATGAGGAAGCCAGTAGGAGGAAAGTATGGCATCCCTGAAGTATGGCTTGAGATTTAAAAAGTTTTAAGAGAGATAGCACCACTGTATTTTAGCCTAAAAATTGAATTTAGGCAAGTTGTATTCTATATCAAGGATACAGCCAAAATGCATACTTCATCCCTTCCTCTAGAGGAGACCTTACTGTCAGGACTGTGTGCAGGATACAGCAAAAATTAGGGTATGTCAAAGACTTGATTGGTTCTTTTATCCTCAGAGTATGTTTGCATCAGCTCGAGCCACAGTCCTAATTAAATCTGAACTGTACTTTTTTTCTGGCTGACTACAGTCCCTAAGGGAACATCCATCAGCCACGCAGAAGTGAATCACACACACCCCAGCCTCACACTTGATACAGTCAATCTCAGGGACGACTTGCAAAAGAAACATCACAGCCATCCTGAAAATCCTACTTCACTGGAGTCTTCCCATTGTGCAACCCACCCATGGCTTTGGCTTGTGTTGTGCAGCTCGTGAGAAAAAACTCTCCAAGTCTTTGTCTCTGCAAGTTCTCTAAACTGTACTGTTAAAAAGAGATTAAATGGAATTGGCTAAACCCTATCCTGGTTTGGAAATGTCTTGGAAATAAAATCTGAAAGAGTGCACCAAATCAGAGATGCTCAAGGCAAGCAATTTAGGAGCAGCAACTGAACTCATAAATATATGTATGTCTCACAAGTAACTGCAAATTAATACAACTTTGTGGAAGCAGCTCAATTAAGGCTTTAGTTGATGAAGAAGTGTTTTTAAGACTCTTGCAAGGCCAACCATTCTGAGTTCTACAATTTGAATTGATGAACTCATCAGCTCAGCTGGAAAACATCAACTTGGAAATGCATTTGAAGCAAATTGCATTAACACACAAATTTAATTTAAAGGAAGCTCTTTATGGGTTTTAAAACTACTACTTAAACTCTATAAATTGCTCCATGTAAACTGCTATGACAAAAATGGCAAAGAAATGCTTTAGGAATGGTAACCACTAATTTATATTTTATGCTAAATTTGAGTCTACATGGTTCATGAATGAACAAATGGTAAAATAAGATTTCAGAAAGCACACAGTTATTTGAAGAGAAGAACATTTAAAAGGATAGAAAAGTTAAATTTATATATATATCCTTGGTTTATCACAGCTAATAAAATCCTGTAGAGCATAGCTTTATTTGAGCTTTGATGTGKTGCTTTTAGCAGTCACAGAAGTTAAGTCAGTAATTTAGTCAGGGGCATGCTCTACCCCAGCCTCTGGGGCAGAGGGGAAGACTACACAGAGCCCAACCATATATTTCAGCTAGAAGTGTTGTATTTTATTTAAATTTGCATCTAGTAATTTGGGGAAACTGGGCATACCACGCCATAAAGCTACTAGAGAGCATCCAAAGGTGGGCTACAAAGATGGAGAAAAGCCTTGAGGGGAGGTCTTATGAGTAGCAGCTGAGGTCACCTGGTCTGCTCAGCCTGGAGAAGAGGAGACTGAGGGGAGACCTCACTGCAGTTACAGCTTCCTCATGAGAGGAGCAGAGGGGCAGGCACTGATCTCATGTCTGTGGTGACCAGAGACAGGACCCGAGGGAATAGCCTGAAGTTGTGTTGGGGAGGTTTAAGTTGGATATTAGAAAAATGTTCTTCCCCTAGAGGGTGGCTGGGCACAGGAGCAGGCTCTCCAGGGAAGTGGTCACAGAGAGCAGAGTTCAAGGAGTGTTTGGACAATACTCTCAGGCATATGGTCCAGGGCAGGAAGTGGAATCTATGATCCTTGTGCGTCCCTTCCAGCTCAGAATATTCTATGATTCCATGGTCATCCTATCCTCCAGGAAAAGAATGTAAAGATTTCATGACTGCTATAAGCTAAGAAACTCTGCTCTATCCAAAGGCTCATTACCCAGTTGAGTATATGTATTTCTCTTATTTCTTTTTGGTAAATTA
Source organism: Malurus melanocephalus (assembly GCF_030028575.1). Classification (NCBI taxonomy): domain Eukaryota; kingdom Metazoa; phylum Chordata; class Aves; order Passeriformes; family Maluridae; genus Malurus; species Malurus melanocephalus. Next base: position 106,439 of record NW_026623584.1, on the reverse strand, counting down.
ATTGAGAATAATCATAATTGAGCATTTTGTAAAAAAAAAAAAAAAAAAAAAAAAAAAAAAAAAAAAAAAAAAAAAAAAAAAAAAAAAAAAAAAGAAAGAAAAGTATTTATGGGTACTTTCAGAACACGGTCTTGTACAAGGAAATACCCATGAATTGCAGGGCCTTACGAATTCCTATTCCGGCTCAGCCTCGCCGCTTCTCGCCTGCAGGCCCCCCCAGCCACAGGCATTTGCACCTTTCCAGCCGCGGCGGAACCCGCACGGGGCACGGACACCTCGCCCGCCCGCACGCTGCCACCTGGTGGCTGCAGGGGCGGCACAAGAGCTGGCACAGCATCCTCAGCCCTGCCTTCCAAAGCATTTGGGCCAAGTTTTAAAGCTTTACAACGACGAGGAGAGTGGAGAATGCATTTGAGTAAGCATACAGCATTTATGCTCAAGTGAGAGCAAGAGAGACACAGAAGCAGTAAAAGTTGAAGGAAGTATTATTGATATATAATGCAGCTTTTCAAGAGCACTAACCCTTACCTGGAATGTGGTGCACTAGAACTTGATTTCAATCATTCACTTACCAGACCACAGAAAAATCTGTACTCTGCTTTGGTTTACGTTATCCAACCAGCTAACATATTTTTCTGATGTTCCTTGTGGTGGTAACTTCAAACTGATATCAGAGCAAACTTCAAACTCTGATATCAGAGCAAATTCAAGAGAAAAGCCTCTTCACACTCTGTTCTTCAAAAAAGATTTTAGGCTTCAATGCTCTGGGTAGAGTGTTGTACCTCTTCAGCTCAAACCACCTCGTTGCTGGAGGCCTTACTACTTTCTGCTGAAGGTTTTTTGTTTGGTTGCTTGCTTGTTTTAAAGATTACAACTTTAAAACTTACAGGTGGCTTCGAGGGTCAAAAAGCAAGCCTGAGGACAGAGACATCAGTGCTAAATAGTTCAGAGTATGTTTTATGCCAGAAATACCATTCCATATCTCAATTTGCAACTACAATAGCAACAAAAAATTCTTCAAGGTGAATATAATATGCATACAAGCCAAATGTTCAACTAATTTCAATAAATTACATATAAGCCAATTAATTATCTTGAAGCCACACTGTCCCTGATGCCATTATACCATGCATTAAATATGGATTTAACATTTCAGATGAAAGTATTTCTTTAGCAGACAACCTTATTTATGTGTCAATTTTAAGTTAGCTTTTGAGGGATTTCAAGGATATTCAGTCTTGGGTGGCAGGTTTGAAGATTATTCTTGAAAAGCTGTCCACAATCTACATGTGTTTTTCAAATTATTAATTGGTAAAAAGCTCTGTTTGTAGATCTTGAAGTCTGCAGATTATGTCCATTTTTCTTACCTGAAACAAGCCAGGACACTGCATAAGAAATGAAGAATATCAATAATGACACAATTTCAATTTTAAAAAAGTTAACAGGGCCCAATCCTTAACTTCAGTAAGACTGCATCACCTAAAGAGGATTCAAAACCATGGAGCACAGAATATATCAGATGTCTGATTTTCTTGTTTCCATACAGTTATTCTATATTATTTTAAATCAAAAGGTTTTGAGTTTTCCCTTCCTCCAAAAGGTGGACAAGGCATGATTTGAAAAATCAAACCCGAAAAAGGAAAGTAATTCAGATTCATTCTTTAATAAAGCCTTCAGGGTGCATTTGCTAAATGTCATGGATGACGTAGATCATGAGGATCACGTCTCTGAATAGATTGTGCAGCAGTGAAAAGTGGAATGGAAGAGAAGCCTGGTGAAAAGTTTATTGTGGGAAGTTAAGAAAAAAGAAATAAAGAAGAAAATGGAATGAGAAGAGAAGCTGCATAGCATGGAACCAGCACTGTTGCCAACAACGATCATACTTTCTTTGCAGATGAAGTAAGAGGTGTTTATCAAAGAAATAAGGATATAAAAAAATAATCTATTAAAGGCAATTAATTATTCATTTTATTCTCACAAATTCCCAGAATACTGCTGAACTAGAGTAAGTTTGGTCTACCTTCAAGAATTGTATCTGCTTAAAAAAATTAACTCTTATCAGTGGGCAAAATTTTAATAATGACACCATAAAACAACTTTACAAAAATCATGTACATATTTTGACAATTWAAATAATAAATTTATATATATATATATAAATTTGTTCTTACTTCGTAGAAAAGCAACTTTTGACAGTTTTAGATTGTTCCTGTTGTAGCTGAAAAAAAATAAAAACCTATTTTTCTCCAATAGGGCACTTGAAAGTTCGACAGCTCATCAAATCCACAACAAGAGACTTACTGTAATGGGTAAACCAGTAAAACTGATCCAGAGACAATGACTGGAGAACAACAGAATCCCAAATGTCTGCCTTGTACAGTACTGCTTTGACATGAGGAATGAGGAAACGTGTGTGTCAGAAGAAACCTGTTTTTGCTTGTAGGGTGGTGGAAACCCGGCTATGTAATACAGGAACCAAAAGATGTGAAATATTACACAGCTCTTGTGGCTGCAATGTTTCATTTTCCCCTGTGGCAGCTGGAGCAATGACTATAAGGCTTTAAAGCCAAACTGGAAAACTCCCACTCCTTTCAGTTTAACAGTGTAGTACATCATCATTGACCAGATTACAAAATTCAAGAGAAGTAAACAACTGGAATTTTTGGGAAGGGGATATGGAACATGAAGAAGAAGAAAAATACTAGAAAAAAGAATATTCTAGTTCTAAATTGATTTTACGATATCAAAACCTCCCCACATTTCAATGATGACTTATGCACCAGTTTGCCCTGATTCAGAAACACTACCAAGGTATTCCAGATGTGACAGAAACCTTCAGCTTCGAAGTACAATAAAAGTTAAATATTTGAACTGGACCACTAAATTAAGATACTATTAAAATACAACCACAAGGGTCAATAGAAACCAGACGAYTTCTTTGTGTAAGTGTAAAGAAAAGCTATTTGAATTATGTAAGTGAATAGCTAGATGTATTTCCACAACACAGCAATGCTTCAAATGCTCACCATACCAGCTAACTGTTCATATGGCAGAAATTCTGTTTTAATTATARGTCTCAGTTTTGTATCAGAATATTTACAGGTATTTCTCTATTTCTTTTGAAATTTGAGAGGTTACAGTTTTGGGGTTTATTTGTTTTGTGGAGGTTTTGGGTTTTATTGATATTTTTGTTGTTGGTTGTTTGGTGTGGGTTTTTTAAAATTTTGGGCACCTAATATTTAAGGAACACATATGCAAATCCACACAAGAGAACTCGGAAGGTATCTCAGTTTAAAATGCATGTTTTTTCTCTTTTTCATACAAACAACATTCCTTTTTGAAGTCCTGCCTCTCCTGCCCATGTTACATTCTCCAGTACAATTTCTTGTTCAGCGGTGCAGACTTCACACACTGATGTGTAGTAAGCACTAAGGAATTCCTGAGTCAGATTTATTCATCATTTCCTGTAAAAAGTAGAAGAGGGGGAGAGACGATGTGAAAAGGAGAGAACAGATAGACCCAAGTCAAGTTACGAAACAATCTAGAAACCACAATTTAGTAAGTAATAACACAGGAATCCACTAAGTCTGTCACCAACGAGGTGACCAAAAGCTGCCTTAAARTGCTATGTACAAATATTGAACATAGTGTCATCTTGGATTAGTGAATTTAAGAYAGTTTCACCTCAAGTGGCCTGCTTCAGTTAGAACAATCCTCTTAGGAAAGAGCAATAGGGATTTTTTCTCAACATTTCTTACTTGAAGAGTATAAGGCTTTTGAGACAGAAGCTCATGATGATTCTTCTGTCTATCACTTGTCCTCTATTCACCCCAATTAACATAGTACTTTTTAATAAAAGTGTCTGAAATGTAAAGAATTACATTTTCTTAGCACTTTTGGATGCTATCACAGATTTGTAAAATACAGAATTAGAACTGAATCTATTAAAAAATAGCCACTTGTTAATCAGCACTTTGCAAGATGAATGTCAGCTCATTTTAATAGGATTCATTCAGAAAACAGCTTATAATTTATATGCCAACATTTCAGCAAATTTTCATTTAAGCTTTTTAGTTTTAAAATATCCTTAAGGCAGAGTGGCAAGCAAAAGAAAATGGTGACACTATAGTAACCATTTTCTTATTATTTTACATTGCCAGTCTTTTGGACACTAGAAAAATGAACTACTACAGCAGATCATTCCAAATCTGTTATTAAATCAATAAATTGTGGCTGAAAAAATATTTTTCAGACGTTTCTCTGTTATACTTCTCTAACACAGCATGAAAACAACATAGAACTGAATGTTCTTACCTAGTGGTTCTATATCAGTAGAGAAGAAAAATTGGGAAAATGTAATTTGTAATAGAATTTTAAAAAATACTATGTATTATAACTAGTTGTTAAGACTCCCTCCCCCCCCCCCAGGTATTTACATATAAAAGTCATAGAAAGCCATACACTTACTTGACCTTGCACTGCTATAGCAACACAATTGGAAAATAATTTAAAAGATGCAGAAAGTACATGTTGTTAACATGCATTAAAATATTTCTTTCAAAATTGAAATACCTTAAATAGTGATCATTACACACACTTGTAAAGCCAATATGTGATGCTTCTGATTTCTATAAAACTTTTAAGGATTTCAAATTTCTTTTTGTTTCCCCTCTCCAGTAAAGACTTTCATCATTAGAAATCTAAAAACACATAACTGCAATTAAATTTTTGATGTGAGAGAAAGGGAAAAAGCCAAAACCATTTCCTCACTGACGGTGGTCTGTGTGGTTTTTCATAGGAGCGACTCTAAAAGATGGAGTAGCCATCCATCTGCCTCATCACGTGGGCTAAGCTGGGCAAGGCTCCAGAACAAAATTAATTGTCTTCATGTATTACTAAGTCAACAACAAAGATGGATGGTACATACACATCAGGGTCTTCTGAAAATGCTAATTAGAGGCTAAAGAGCTCCATGAAATTTTCCAAAAAGGTGTGATGGCGCAACCTATTAAAAGTAACACTTTAGAAAGCATAATACTATTTTAGCTAAATTTTCATTAATTCTGAAAATTAGTTTTGACTCTGAAAGTTTTGTTCTAGATTTCCATTTTCCCCATCTTCATTTTACAGAAATTAAATAATTATATTGTACCCTTTGTAAGCCAGGTATTGTTACAGTTGACTGTACATGTACATTCTATTAAATCAGAATGGTCTGCAGAATTTGCCATTTTTTTTGCAGGAAGAAAAATACCCTTTGAGAAAAATTGTAATTACTTTAGCCAATCAATATAACAAAGCACAGATATGTTCTGTATTCTGTGATACTATGATATTTTAGAAGTATATTAGAATCTATATTGTGTATCACTAAGAAAGAACCAAGACAAACCATAATTGCCAGGATGCATTGAGATTACCTTCTTGGTAGGCTCCATCTGCCATTACCAGGTGAAGAATTTTGGCATACAGGTGTTTCTGTTCATTTCCAAGACCAGTCTGAACAACGGTTGAACAAATATCAATATTTTCATCCTCATCTTCAAGTATAGCCTGGGGGAAATGAAATAGGTCAACTTTATTAAATGCAATTCATGGTTAAACCCAAAGTTTTGCTCCTTTATCCTTAAATCCAGTGTATTTTCTCTGTTAACATTTTAGTGTGCCAAAACAGATTAAAAAACTACGAAAAAAAGTCCTTTTCTCTAGTCACACAAAGTGATTAGTTAACCGGCACAACAAACAGACCTAGCTGCTTGTTTCTGAAAGTATTTCCACTTAAGCTTATTCCACAAACCTTTATTTTCTCATAAACTTCAATTAATTTATCAAAGCCTATTTCCTGCTCCAGGTTATATCTCAGCTCTTCTAAATGGCTGAAGATACTATCGCATTCTTCACATTCACTGGCAATCTCTCCATCACTATTATCTAGAAAGAAAGAAAACAACAGTAAGGCAGCCTCAGTTTTCCTACATTCTTAATGCTATTTCAAAGTCYCTAAAATAGATATCCTTTAAATGCAACCAAACAGCTAAGCTCTGGAGCACTGGGTGATGTTGACAGATACTCTGATAATGTGCAAGAAAATAGGAACAATCCCTTTTTTGGAAAAAATCCCAAATCCCAAATAGGAAGCATCCTGCTATCCCCTCTAAATCCCCACTGTGACAATTAGACATAAGGGTATTCAGCCTGAAAGAAMGCAAGGTATGGTCTTAAAAGTAGAATTTTAGTTAGCAAAGTAGGTCAAGTTCCATACCATCACAATATATTATCTGAGCTGAAACCCATGTAGCGTTTGGCAGCTGTCCCATGCTAGGGAAAGGAGTTCCTTAATGAAGCAACTGTCTTCTACGGAAAATAAGGGCACGTATGTTACCCATCCATTACTTTCTGCCCTGAGATATATCTTCTTCTATGGTGCAAGTCTAAAAAATGCAGTACTAATTTAGCTACTGAGTTCCTCATTCTTTTATGACTGTACCTTCTTTGTGTAGCAAATTAAGTATGCCCAATGCTGAAGTAAGATACCAGACAGAAATCAAGATAATTTTGCTTATAGGCAACAGAAACTTTAAAAATAGGTTTGTAACAGTCAAACATTAGGTAAATTTAACAAAAAAAGGATCTTCTAAAAATTACAAGACAGAATCCCTGTATAAAATCCCATTATAAAATGCAAGAAAAAAGACTTTCTTAAATATGCATTGAAATTTGGAAAGAGTTTGTCTACCAGGGAAAAATATACAACCTCTTTAATTTCAGAGCATATACTATCAAACCTTTAAAATAGTATTGCCTAGTAGATCACAGAGCTCATCAATTAGTATTAGAACTCTACTATTTACAATTCTTATATATTAGTAGTGTAAGGTATAATCCTGACCAAATCTTCTCCCATTAGAAATAACCCATTAGGTTATTTCTAATCCTCTATTAAACAGCTAGATCTTGAGCAGATTTTGGCTCAAATTCTGTCTGTTATACTTTTGAAGGCTGGACTGCCTTCCTCCCTGCCCCAACAATGAAACCTGCAATTCTTATGGAATATTTAGAAGGTAGGACACTGGTATTAAACACTATTGCTCGCAACATATCAACGTATAACATCAGTACTGTCACAAAATTAAAGGCACTAACTAAGTTTATTTTACCTTAAACTAATTCTTGGACTGTATTACATACATAATATCTTACAGGTATATTCATAGATGTTCAATTCGTTAAAACTTATCTTCAATAAAACAAAATTACACAAGAGCTATGTTTTAATTTTAATTACTGATTATCTACAACTTTTTATATCTGTATTTCTAAATGCATTTATTTTTACAGCAAAATACTTCTATTTCCACCAGGATTTTAAAAACAGAACTGAGACTTCAGGACRTTGTGCATATCTAATGTAAAATGCTAAAAGCAGTAATTAATTTATCTGTCTCATTTTCAGTCTGACTACATTAATACCCAATTTTGGCTAAGGACAAGGTGAATAATTTCATGTTCCTTCTGACTGCCTGTTAAATTACTTAACTATAGTTTAAGCTGGATCCCAGATACTCCAGTCATGTCAATTGCTATTTCTTTTCCACACTTACAGCCATGAATTATTCAAGACATACAATGCAGTCTGTCTTTGATCTTCCTTGAAGCCAAGTTTTAGACAGCTACAGAAAAAGGTGTAACTTACCACCACTGCCCAACAAACAGCCAGTCTTCAACTTGCAACATGAAACRTTGCTTAGATGTTGACCTTAACATTCAGAATGTCTGAATATTATCTTTTTTTAAACTTACGTATAAAAACTATTAATTAGAGCTTTACTTCATTCTAAGTGTACAAAGCTAAAACATTCTGTCTGAATTTTTAACATGAATAAATAACTTATAAAACAAGTATAACAGAAATTATACCTGACTGCCATTCTTCATTAAGTGCACTTTCACTGCTGGGGTTATTTTCATCTCCTTCATCCAGCTCAGTACCATTTGTTACACATTCCATAGCATTGGCCTTTAAAGTAGACTCCTCTTCCTCACTCAACTCCTCACTAGGCTGCTCTCTAAGCAATTGTTCCATTGAATCCCGGAGCTCCTGCAGATCTGTATCTGTCTCTCCAAACATACTAAAGGAATGTGATATAAAGGTTATATCATTAATCCTTTACAATACAAACCCTGTAGAAAGAGGTATTTTCTTTCATTAAACAGCAAACTGACTAGCCAATTTAGCTGAAGGGAAAAAAAGAAGAGATACACTCCATCCCCCACCCCTCCCCAGCTGTTTGTAACTTCAGTCCAACATGACTACAGCATTGATGCCATTATATCATGCAACACATAGGGAATAARCAGATACCATCTTTTAATGAGACTGTTGGGTAAGTCTTCAATTCAGCTCCATTAGTTAGACAATTTCAAAATCCTTGTACTTGTGCATGGTTATAGAGACAAATATAACATTTTCAATGTTATATTGAAATATAATTCAATATATTCTAGAGCAAAAGAAAATCTAGATCTAATCAGAATAGATAAGCCAGACTACCCAAGATGTGGGGATTAGTCAGTTCCAGGGTCAGATTCTGAAGGCCCTAAAAGAATTTGAGGCACTTGAAGAACATTCTAATACAACAGTAGAGGAGACAAATGAGCAAGATTCCCAGAACATAGAAAGAAAGGAAATATTTAAGAAAAATTTCTTTTTAGAGCAGCAATAGCAATCAACTTTGAGTTGCTTGAGCAACTCAAAATGCAAGTTGCAGACACCAGGCAGATGGCACCTTGGATGGATTTTGGAAAGGAAATTCAGACACCTTTTGTACGCAGTATACCCCATTAGCTTCTCAATTCTCTGGAACAAGAGTTAAAGTAAATGGGAAGTCAATACAAAATTTTTAAAATTTGGGTAAAACCCCCATGCTAGTATAATGTATATAGCAGTTAGTGTCTAATCAAAAACATCCTTGATCTAAGATGCCTCTTAAAATACTTTATAAACTTGATACACTCACATATCCTCAGAATCAGAGGGTCCTTCTTTGGCTTGCTCATCTTCCGTATCATCAGTTTCAAGATTATGTTGATGCTGCACATCTGCTACACTGGGAACATCAACTAAAGTTCTGTACAGTTTGTAAAGATCTGGGAGTGAACATGTTCTCAACATCTACAAAGGCAATAGAAAGTCTGATTGGTAAAAATATTAAAGACAGTTCGAGTTTACAAAATACTTAAAAATGAGATTTCTTTTTTTGTGCTTTTTCATTTGAAGGTCAATTAAAAAATAACTTGCCCAGCACAGATAATCTAATGGTTGAAAATCTGAATTTTACCTCTCAGTTAAAAGGAAAGTATTCCTCTTGCCTTTATATGTTACAGTGACATGAAAAGCTAAGAACATCAAGTGACATACAGCTCTTGGTTTTGAGCTGATTAGTTCACCAACTTGACAGCTAACTAAAGGAACCCTAGAGTAGATAAAAAATATATACGCTATTTTTTACAATGTATTTGTGTCAATCACTTCCAGTTTGGACCATTTTAAGCAGCTGACAAAGAAATAATCTTTAAGATGACACTTTATTATTTCTCTAGGTTGGTCACGGAAAACAGTAACTTTTATGGTATATTTCAATGTAGTTTCACAGCACTACCATGAAAGGAAAAATAGGCCATTTTGATCTCTACTATGAGAGTGAAGAAACAATTAGAAATCTGACCCTACCCTGTATTTGAAAGTTTGCAGGTATTTTGAAAAATGCTTCTACTCCTATTAGCTTATTTCTGTTAGCCTGCACGTGGGATTTGAGCTCTGTCTACCCTGCTCCCTGCTTAAGGTTTCCATAGTTTCTGATGAGAGCAGCAGCACAAGTGAATTTGGGAAATTCCAGAAAGTTACATTTGCAGGTACTCCCCAGAAATACTGAATATCCTTTTGCTGCAGCCAAATGAGAAAAGAGAATGTGTTGCTCTTTGCAATCAAGTCTGCTGCAGCAGTAACAAAACACCTCATTTTCCCTACTCATAAGTTATATTTTCTGTAATCATTGTCCAACTGCCAGATTAACAGTTTCATAAATTAGAGAAGCTGATAATAGACTAACTCTTGAAAAATGAAAACGAGAGCCATAAATCCATTTATGTGAATATGTGGATCTGTGAATGTTTTTATCACAGATGCAAACAACACTGTCCTTGATATTATGCTTCCTAGCAATGCATCAGCCAATGGCTACTACTCAAAATTTAATTCATCATCAATAGCGCAACTTCCTTCATGTACTCACAAAAAAAGACTGGCAGTTAAAGGAAGAAATATTTTTTCTTATGTGGCATTCCACCACCTAGGAATTTCTCTTCTACACAGCACTACTGAATCCAGTGCAGGTATAACTGTTTCCAGAGACCTTGGCACAATTGTTTGTCCAAAAAGCAGCTGCTCTTTCATGCACTTTCTACTTTAGAATCCAGGCAAGTATTGTACAGAATTTAAAGAGTCTATTTCATCTACTAGTTTCATAACTACTCTTAAAATATTTTAAACCCATATCAAAACCACATTCCACCATCCTATGCTCATTTCAGAGTGTGAGCTGCAACTCAACCCTATGTAGCTGGTCAGGAAATGTCTTCAAGAAAGCAGTTACTTCCATTCATTGTCCTTCAGGCTTCCTACCTCACAGCCAGAACCTGTGCTAGTAAATCCCACAGGAAAAAATTACTTGGTTGCCAGAAATTATAAGATATCTTTGCTGCCCTCTTCAGTGATTATATTCACGATGGCAAGGTAGTGACAATTCTAAAAAACTGCACAAAAGGGAGAAAGCAGACAGGGCAAGTCAATAATGCCTCCATTAACTCTCTCAGTTATTACGTCTCACAGAAGTGGTGGAATTCCTCCACAAATACCCRGAACACAGAATGCTGAATGGTGAAACCAGAGACTTTCACTGCTGCATGAAGCTTGCTTGATACCATGAGCCTGGAGTTGAACTACATGGCTAGACAAACACAAACACCTGCTGAAAGAGTTGTGCCATCTGTTCCAGCCTAATTTCACTGCAATAAGAAAGTAAGAATGACACTACAGGAAAAAAAAAAAAAAGTATTCCTTTTTAGGTTTTTTAAACTTGCCTTTGGGTCGTTTGCATCAAAAAGTCCTGTAGAAAGTCCAATCAACAATGAACTTTTGCCTTTATTTTTTGCTGGTGGTATGGAACGTGAACGAGGTATAAAAGACTCTTCTTGTGAAGACTGAGCTGACAGAACTGGTGAGGCTGCTGGTACAGCTGCGGGCTGCATTACCCGCTGGAATAAGGGTTCAGCTTGCTGAGAGTCACTGGAACAAGTTTCTGATGTGATAAAAGAAAGTCTGTAACAATTCTAACTAGATTAAAACCCCAAAACACTTGAGAAAGAGGTAATGTGAATAAAATGAAATAATTTCTGTTGTACAATTAGATGGAAAAGCACATAACACTTTAAAGTACTAAAATATTTTTKATTATTTTAGTAAATACAATTATATGTGAAATTTTCCCATTTTAGCTTTTTCAGAATATACAACCCTCAGCTACAGTCTGTCATTTTCTCAAGCCATCTATTTTCTTGTTATCCAGCCCATGCCTGATATTATGTCATCCATTTTCACCTGTTGCTTATTACCTTATAGGAGATTTCTTCGAAGGTATCTCAATACAATTTGCCTAAACAGGATGAAAAAAGCCACCCAGTTTTCTTAACCCCCCCATAATAAGACACAAGAGTATCACCAATGATACTTGACAGTATTGCACATGTATTTTCTGAAGTTACTTCCCAGACCTCCAAGAACAAGCAATTCTTCCATGCAATAAAGATAAAAAAGATTGAGCCACAGCTCAATACTAATTTGTGATATAAATATATATATGTATTTGTGTATAAACAAAGCAATACATCCACTAAGTAAATAATCACAGATTACTTAGATTAATAAGATTTCACAACATCTAAAATAGTAATTTGAAAAAGCTGTAAAATTCAAAAAATTGACATTCACTTTTAAGTATCCATATGGGCCACTGTCCTGTTCATCTACACACAGTGTAGCTTTGTGATAACATGTTCTCTTCCAAAGTGGCAAACATAATACCCACAATTTATCTTCCAAATCCAACAGAAATTTCCTTTTTTAGAAGTAAGAACTGAAGAAAATGAAAACAAAAACTTGCTCTTCTGGGGTTAATGAAGTGAGAAGGGATGGCTCAAGCATCCCACACTGCCAGCCACAAACATGAGACTTGCACTGACCTGGAGCTTCCTGTTGTGGTTGCACCTCGTCGAGTGCCTCTTTCTCCAAAGCTGCCTCATTCATTCTGTCATCTTGTGCCCTATTATAACACATCACAACAAGGGAAAACACCATGTAAATAATGGTCACTAGTCTACTGAAGTAATCAAGTGCAGTAAAACTAACACAGCAGCAATGAACATTTAGCTTGGTAACATTCTAACTGCCGTGTCCAAATAAAATTCAGTTAAAGCTCAGTTGTTTGAACTGGAGAGAGAGGTCAAAAGAGAGTACTTACATATCCTCTTTCTCTTTTACCCACACTTCATTAACAGTGCTAGGAATCTCCTTATTCTTTTGACTTTTGTGTATTTTATCTTCCATTTCTTCCAACACTTCTGCTTCCAAATCATCAGGCTCTAAAATTATTAGTAATTTACCTTATTAAAAATKAATCCCAACCAAGCAAAAAGATGGGTGAGTAAACACATTAACATTACACTTAAATCCTTCAGCTTTAATAATTTTCTGCATTTTGCAGAAACAACAGAAGTTTTGTAATCCCAGAGCTGATTTTTTTTTATTTTCTGAGACCAAAAGAGTATCTTAAAGCTCCAATTAACTGTTTTCTAAAAACCTCAGTAACATGCTCCCAGAGATCAAAAGGGTGCTGGTATCATATAGTGGAAAAGATTCCAGCACAACTGATGGTGAGAAACAAACCAAAAACCCACCAAATTAACAAAAATTTTGGAGCACTTTAGAATTCTACCTGTACTCTGAAGTTTTCCATAAGCAAACAAAGAAATGTTTCTGGAAATTTACCCAAATCAATTTACAACACAAGCACTGAAAGCTTCTGGTCCTACCTAAAATGTGTTAATAAAAAACTGCACATTACTTACGGGAAGATATAGGATCATTACTTCCCTTATTGTATTCAATAAACAGATTGTAATTAGAAATACTGATAAAATTACTTACCATCCAGCATAACAGGTGTACTCTGTACCAGGGTGAGTCCAGTTTTTGGAGATTCTTCTGGTACACTCATGACAGACTTTGTAACACCAACTGGTATTGAAGACTGAGATTCAACAGGAGAAAAAGCCTTCTTTTTCTTCTCCTCTGATGAAGACTGATGATCGCCTCCAAGAAGTTCTGCAGTACCTAACAGAAAAGGATTTTATTATTTAAACAGTACTTTGCCACACTTGGAAAAATAAACTACAATGTGGCTATTAAAGAAAGTTGAGAATTTTTGTTTGTTTAAATGAAAACTGAAAAAAAAAGTTTGCGTACTTTTAGTATAACTATTATAAAGAAGAAAGCTAGAAATATTAAAATTTGAATTTTGTATGTTATGCTATCATTAGTACAAGTTTATATTTGGAATAAATGTAAGTTCTTTTGTCCTTAGGAAGAACGAAGGGCAGGAGTTGACCAGAAAAAAAAATTGACTGATATGGTAAGTCACATGTTGACAACAAGGTTATAAGATGAACCTAATACAATATTCAGACAATAATGTCCTTTAAAAAATAAAGGATTGTTTCTATTAAAAGGCAAAATCTGAGACTTTTCAGCAAAATGAAGATCCTTCCCTTTAAGCACATCCTGGTTAATTTCTTACCACTTCACTGAGTTTGACATATTTTGGTGTCCTCCAGTATCAGCTTGTGCTTACACTCATTACTGAGGCAATACTCAGAAGTAGAAAGTAAGAGAGAATATAAGAATATGCATCTATTACTTCAAAATTTTTCTCAGTAGATAACTGTCGCTACACTTGCAGTGCAGATAACTACCCGCTGTACTTACCATTTATTTCATTTTGTTCCTCAAGTATGTCAGTTGGCAGCTGAAGCTCTGCTTCTCCGAGGATCCTCAGAACTGAATCAGTAGGGCTTTTGCCCCAGACTTTCCTGTGAGGTTCACCAATATCTAACTTAATGACTTCCCCCAGAGTTTGACCTGTTGTGACACAAATGCAAATATAAAAAACTTTAGAAAGTAGAAATTTTTATTCACTTTCTAGATAGTAAATATATGGTAAACAATCAAACAACCAACCTCCACAAAACTAAAAACTACAAATGCCACAAAGCCAGAACCCATGTCACCTCACCCCAAGTGAGACAGCCTAAAGACTGTGCTCATCTAGAGTTTTTCTTCTGCCAACTCCAATCAATATCAGCAGTTATTCAATACCAGTTGACATACACAACTTAATGGCAGCAGTAGCTCTTTTCAGAAATTCAGGTAATCCAAAAKAAAACCGTCTGAGAAACGATTAACACTGGCATGGTATGGTCTTGAACTTTACCTGAAATGGCAAACTAGAAAGTCTCATCTTGCTATCCTTTGACACTTATTTGTTATTTCTCCCTCCAAGGAAAATAGGATATAAAATGACAAAGAAAAAACAGAGAAAAAAGTTTCTTGATCTTCTAAAATTCTAGCCCTATAGAACTACTATGCAAAGAATCAAGTCTGTCACATTCTCAATGATTATTTATTTCTACAATGTGAAACAGAYGAGTAAGACACACTGAAACCAGGAAAAAGGACTTCCAACCAAAACAYAAGAGAAGGCAAACAGAAAATTTGAAAAGACAGTCTTGATTTAAGAAAGGAAATAGTTTATAAAGGCTTAGTAGAAGTAACAGACATCAATTGAGAAAAAAACCTCATCTGTTTTGTTTTACTGGTAACATAACAGGACTTTCAAGTTAAATAAGAAACTTTCATATATTTTAAATGCGTTTTATTCTTTGTGTTAAATTAGTGCTTATTTAAAAGACACTTACAAAGAAAGTAACCATGCATTTAATTAAGTAGCTGTTGTTGAAATTATAAAATTATCTATTGAATCTCATGCAGGCCATTTAACTACTCAGCTGTGTCCTATTCTATTTTAAGGGAATACATAACCACCTGCTTTTTAGAAGCAGGTAACATGTAATTGATAACAGGATGATAATAATAAAGAATACTTGCTTTACAAAAACAAACACTGCACATGGCAGACTAATTTACTAATATCATGGTGACAAAAAAAAAAAAGTACTTACACTCTGTTCCAGAGAGAGAATCTTCCATCGATAACTGAGCTAGAGGAACGACCAACTCAGATGCACCAGCTTCCCATTTTTTGCGATCTCCCAGAAGTGGCTGGTTGCCTTGCTGTTCCTTACCATCTTCAGTCCCAGCTAATTCAGAGGTATTTTTACATTCCTTTTTTCCTTTCTCATCTCCTTGAGCTTTAAGATTTTGATTTAATCTTCTCAGTATTTCTCGCTTATTCTGAAATAAGGACCAACATATGTCACTTAAAATAGTGCCTTTCTTAAAAGGATTCCTGAATGAAATTGTATATAATTTGACATACTTGTGTTGCAAAATCTGGCTTTTTTACTTCCTCCTCACATTCCTGGACAGCAGTTATGTGTTCATCCTTTAAGTCCAAGAGGCATGAAATACAAAGTAGAAGAAGATGTCAGAAAAAAATTGTCTTGAGAATAGTAATAGATTTAATAGCCTAAAATGTTTCCATTGACAACTGCAGGTAGACAGAAACAATGCTTGATTACTCYGGTTTTAGTGGGCTTTTCAAAGACAAAATTTCCACCTTTCACCCATTCACTATCTGAAAGTGATGAGCAAATGAATCATTCAATTTAAACAGACAAGTGAGATTTCAGAGCATAAAAATCGTAGAGATAAAGYCAGATATGACCTCTGTAGAAAGACACCAAATTCCCATGCTTCTGTAATTAGAAGCAACATTCTCTTTCCAATCACTATTTATTTCCATTCATTTTTACCCTCTTACCAAAAGTACCTACCACACCCACTTCCTTCAAAGCAGAAGTCATGGAGATGACAGGTACACCAGGCTTCACTGGAAATTGTGGCTTAGGAAGAGCTGCTCCAGGCTCTTGTAGTCCATTCATAAAGCTATGTTCTGTAGCTTCCACGTGAAAAGGCACATYAGGATTCTTTACCCCTTTTGCAATCAGCTGTATAGGTTCAATTAAAAGAATTTAAACCAAAACTTAACTTCAAGGCTTTGCACATTAAACACAGTATTATCAATTAGGCTCATGTAATCCTTACAAAACGACAATAATGCCACATATTCATACAAAAGACAACTGCCCACTGCACATTACTTTGTCAACTTCACATCCTGTTTTTCCTAGTCATAATATTACTAGTTGTACTTGTTCCATAGAACACAAAATTAAAAGAAGGTAAAATACATTTTGGTCATTAACAGACTATTAATAAAATAGTTGGGGTGATCCTAATGATTCTTAGGTTTGATGTTCTGAAGCCTTCCTGCAAGCATACCTAAGATTAGGCTCCAATTAGGGAATTGGGACTGACACAAGATACTCTCTTCAGTTTCAGAACTACTTCTTTCATCTTGAAAAATCACAGTATAGAATTTTAGTTACACAAAGATATGGCTCTATATACTTTGACTGCATGTAACAGATTTATTTTCTTACATGCTCTTCCCAGGCTCTTTTCTCTCTTTCGTATGCTTCCTTTCTCTTTCGCTCCAACTGTTCCTTCAGAACTGCAGCACGAGCATTTGCTTGGGCCTACAGTAAACAGGCAAAAAAAAGACCAACTTAAAATCAGCAGCAATATATTTCCGGGAACATTTTAAGAAGGATATTCTTGGATTATTCATCTCCCTTTCTCTCACTGCTGTATAAACTGTGAAAGGAGGACTCCACTCACAAAATCACCACACAAATATAATAACTGATCTTCTATTAAAGGCAACTCCTCAAAATTTAATTACAGTTCTTGATTGAATGATGGTATTTTTAGTGCACACAGTAATCTTAAACAGAGTAATGTAGAATTACAATTTCTACTTAAAATTAGCTTTGAAGCCAAATGTATTGAAAACAAAATATTAAATACTCAGTTTAAATTTTGCCAACTAACTTAAGCACAAAAAGCTTCACTTGCTGTTTCACCTCTAGTTTTYAAGTCAGGCATAAGGTTAGCTTGTTTTTACACAGTGCTTTGCAGATGATGGAGGAAAAAAATCATAGATAAGAGCAATACTTACTATATMTAGTATTGTAGAAAGAGTTATTGATATAAAATCAACACATGGAATAAAGTTCTAATCAGACATTGGATTTCTGAGAAATGCATCTGYTTTGAATGTAATTCTTGAGAGGGTTAAATAGCTCACATTCCAATCCACATGTAGCCTATGTYGGCCCATGCAAAGAGTTTTGCCTTCCTTTGTCCTTTAAAATAAAGCTGTTGTCTAAGGTACATCTTCCTTACCCTTTCAGTCTCAAAATGCYATTTTAGTTATACCAAATGGCCTTTAGGACTAAAGCTACCCTTGAGATAAATCTCAAAGGCTGGGATAGCGAAAATCCTGGATTTGTAAGGACAGACTACACTATATCTTAGCATGCTTTAAAATTACCAACATAAAACAGTTGAACAGAACTGTTTCCTCAATAAACTTAAACCCCACCCCCCCATCTTGTAGTGGATACTTGAACAAACTATTGATAGAAAAATGAAATGTAAGAAAATTCATGAGATGTCAAACAAATTTGACAACAGCAACTTCCATCTCCTCCCTCTTCWTGCTTACCTTCTGTGTTTCTATCTTTTTACGTTTCAGTTCTGCTTCCTCACTGGAGTCCTGTCCATCAGAACTGGCAGCTTCATTCTGCAAAGTAAGAGTCCTCAGAAAATTATGATCAGCTCATGTATTTAAAAGGTGAGTGACATGAATGCCTATTTTAMTTGCCTGTATGACTAACATGGGTCATTTTCACTAATTGACTCTTTGCTTAAATCCAATGTCTACTTGGACAGAACTTAATCCCTATGATTGGTGGGGGTTTTGTTTATAAGTTTGGGTTTGCAGGAAGGGTTGGTTTTAAAAGATGTGAAGCTTTGGTAAGTCAGGAAAAAAGTAATGTACCTCTTGTCTCAAGGAAAGTGGCCTAACAATGCTGGATCTCACCTGCCACCCCTCATCACTGCTGYATGTTCTGCAGGCAAGATGTATAAGAAAGGTTTGATGCTCTAGAATCCCAGGTTTTTCCACCATATGTGCTGTGTAAAATACAGGTCTCTAYGTAAAGGCTGCCTAGAATAAAAGTCTTCCACCAGGAGCAAACGAATAACCCCACAATCAACTTCCACAATTTTTTTTTTTTTGAGCCAACCTTATCTCCACGAAGTTTTGCTCTAATCTGTTGACGTTCATTAAAGTTTTGTAGCCGGATCTGTCTCAATCTTGCCAAATATTCCTAATGCAAAGAAATTAAACAAGTTTCAGCTCTATATATGGTTAACTTAAAATATATCAGATTCCACAAAAAAATAAGATGGGTAAATCCCCCCAACACTACTCTTATCACCATCCTAGCATCTACTAACCTTCAGAAAAATTGGAAAGTACATTTCCCAGTATTAATAATAACTACATTTTACATTACTGAAAGCTAGAAAAGGTTGTATTTATCACAATAGGCTTATGTCATAGTGATATCTATATGTATCAAATTCAAGAAATTCTCTGAGACAGAATGATGTTGACAACTATAATTCTTATTATTAAAAAAACAGAACAATACAACACAGCCAAAATTCAGTACTTTATACAATAAGTTATTTCCTAGAAATCTAGAAAGTCCTTTAATTTTATTACACAGATGGAACCATGCAGGGAAACTGAGCACAGTCAAGGTCAAAATAGTGCAATTTCTGTGACAAGCAAAGTGGCAAACATGCGGCAAGCATACCTCTTCCTCCTTGTTTCTGGATTTCCTTCCTCTTGAAGAAATGGGCCTGCCTCCATAGGTATCTGCCATGTTTTGCAGTGTACCCTGTTTGCCATTTAATGGTATCAAATTTAAGGTGGCTAGGGCAGTAAAATTATCTGCTTTATCCAATAACTGTCCACTTATAACAAACCAAATCCATCAAAGACCTGCAGATGTTCCAAAGTTAACTGATAAGCCCTTTTCATTCACATGGAAYGTATGACAGCAGTAACTAAAAATTCTGAGTCAAAGAGAGAGTTAAGAGCTCTAAGAATATATTCGCCTTCTCCCTTCAATTCTGATCTTCTCATGCTATGTTAGAAAACCTAAATTGTAATGGGCTTGAGTTTTCTACATCTGGATTATACAAAAATGGTGGCACAGGGTTGAGATTTCTGCCACTGCCTGAGTCACGCCTAAAATAAAAAGTGGGATATTTTTATGTTCTGAGATTAAGCTTTTTTAACAATGATGACTCAAAAATCTAATAAATCACTTAAATACATGCATTACATCTAGCAAGCTGTGTTGAATGTCTAACACACATGTTCTGCATAGACTTGATTCATGTGATGTATTCTGTGAGCTGTCACCAAAAGGATCTCAAACTTTATGAAAGTTCTGTACAAAACAGTACAAGAATAATATAACTCCATGTTTTCTGCTTGGATTAAAATAAAAAGGACTAGATTTATTTTATTAATGATATATTATAAACATTTGCCAAACAGGTTAAAGATTCCTTGATTTGTTAGTGCAAACTACAACAAAGACAGTAAGCACACATGTGATAGACCTTCTGTCTTGTAAAATATCAGGGGCTTTAGCTTTCTCAAGCTTGTGTGTAGAGAACCATCAGTAAGTAAATACTCCAGCTAAATTATTGACTGAATCCAAATAGTCTGGTTAAATAAGCTCTCAGATTTAGTAAAATAAATAGTTCAAGGAAATTGCACATTATTGCACTGCTGTGGTTTAGTGGTCAGGAGATCAGAGAACAAATTAAAGGAACCATTTTGTGGAAGAGTAGATTCTATACATTCATGAGGACTCCATGAATACTGGCTTCAGCTTGAGCATTTATAAGCCATACAAAATGGAAAGGATTTCTTCCACATTCACCTTTTCAGAAAGTATTTGTTTTTATTTTTAACATTTTAATGCATGTTCCTGAGCTCTACAAAAGCTTACTGGCACTACTGAAGGAACTTCATCGCTCTTTGTTCTAGCATTCAAGTTATTTTCGGTATTTTTATCACTGACAGCAATTTATATAACTGCTCTTAAGAAAGAAATTGAAAGCAAGATTTCTGAGAACTGATTTTTTTTTCTTTAGATTGTTAATTTTACTCATCTGCCTACATTAAACTTTTCAAAGACCAGGATTCATGTTTTGCAATGCCATGCAGCTACAATGAAGTAGCAAATTAGGTCAGCAGCTGTCTTAGAAAACAGATGTCTGAAAGTATCATCAGCTCAGCTACTGAGTCAAACTTTAGACTGTCAGTTGAAAATTAAAATTGACAGCAATTATATTTAGCAGAAGCTGGGTAAATTAGTGCCAGTCATTGGACAAAAGGCTGACTATTAGCTGATGATTTCTCCCTTCAGATCAGCACTGTCCAAACAGTCCCATTCCTATATGGGAACAAGTGCCAGCTAGTCAAATAATAGACCTGCACAAAGAGAAGGAAGCTGCTGATAATTTCCATTTTGAATGGCAAAACCAGTATCCTGGCTTCAAGTTATAATCTTAAACATCAGGAAGTTAAAAAACTAACTGTTCAGTAACCTCCCTGTTTAATTACAGGAGCCATATAAGAATAAAATACTTAGGCTCATTGAACATGTTAGAGAAAACTGAGAAACATTAACTGAATAGTTGGGCATCTCGATTTAACTGATCTCATACATTTATGTCAATGCCAATGAAGTCAAGAACAAAGTGGAAGCAGGTACTAGTTGGTAGTAGGTTGGCAGGAAGCATGTTCTTGTTCATGAAGAGGCAGTCTTAACAAGAATGGCTCATTTTTCTCAAAACTATTTACTGGTCTCAAAGCTTTTATAAAACGGAACTAAAGCTTTATAGAGGAAGACTCATATTTTAAAATAGATATACTAATCTAAGGATACTTCACCATCAAAGYAGTGAATCAAAGTACCCAAAAATGGCTTATTGTAAATTAAATAATCCCTGACATGAAGACCTGGCTGTAAATCATAATCTGATTATGAGGTGTAAATCAGGACATGCTTCTATAAATCTGCAGTTGGTCTCATCTCACTGCTACTTCAGGAGTCAGTTTAATTTCAGCAGCTGACAAAGATACTGTCACTCAACTACATACGAATTTTGAGTGCAGACAAGCACTCAAAAAGTACAACTCTCCATGTTATCAAAACACATAGCCATTTCCAACATATGTTTTAAACAAAGGAATATTRAAGTTAGAACCATAAGCATAAAGATCATTTTATGACAATATCTTCTACTTAATTTCTAAAGAGTAAAGGCTTTATAAATGTCAACACTGACAAATATGGATGACTTTATAGTATCTTTTCAATAAGCAGAACATGTTTTCCTGGAACACACAGATTATTAGCTCTATTAGCTTTATCAAAGTTCCTTTTAGGTTCAAGCTACTGTATAGCAAAATGATTAATTTTAACCAAGACTCCAAAGTATAAACAGACAAAAATGAATGTTCTAAAATTCACAATACCAAGTTAAACCCAAGAAAACAAAGATAATTGCCTTTGCTAATAAGTTTAAAGTAATAAGAACTGTACTACACGATTATATTACATTTTATTAAAATTAGCAAAAAATACAGAAAACTTACCTCCCATTCTTTCTCTTTTTATTAATACTTCAGGAAAATATTTAGTCAGCATTTCACTTAAGATGCTACTACAAAGACTAATAAAGCATGCTGAAACAGAAATATATAGAGGAAAACCACATTTCATACCATGTGTCCCTGAGCTCGAGCTTTGTTTTCCATGGCTTCTCTCTTTCGTTGCCAGAATTCTTCAACTTGCTTTGCTCTGTCTGCAGCTATCCATCCTTTTTGCCTGAATAATTTCAACAGAGCAAGATGAAAGTCGCTGAAATATGACACTCTAAACACCACCACCCCCACTATTCTCCCCCCCACACTTATTCTAACTAGAACACATGGGAAAAAAAATCACTTTATATGAGTAAGGCATCTTCAAAAAATGCCTTTCACCAGCCAAAATATAAGTCAGACTTAGACAAAATGGAGGAAAATAGGCTAAGTGAGATGAACTATTTAAAAAAAAAAATCCAAAACATTGTATTGTTGTCCCTCCAGATCCTTGTCATCAAAACAAAAATGAATGTCAAAACACAATCTTGGTACGACTGATTCTGAAAGTGTCTCAGCTTGTATCATTACTGTTATAATTTGTGCAAAACAAGRCTCCTTCAAGATTTCCCTTCAGAGATGAGCAAGAACTCATCACATGAGCCAATCAGTAAGGTCAATACTGTGACAGCTTTTCAAGACTGTCCTACATTTGCAGTAAGAGCTTCTACCACTTCAGTAATTAGTGCAGGGCTACTATTCTCAGAGTGTTCCTTTTAGGGAATTTTGGGGGAGTTTTTTGTTCATTTTCAAAGGGTCTGTGTGAAGGAATTTTCCTAGCCTAGAATTAGCCATAACAAAATGATTGTTTTTTGCTAAGTCTCACCCCAGACCAGGGGTCTGCTTGGGTAGACAAGAAGGTTACATTTAGCTTACCAAGACTGAGCATCCTTCAACTCTACGAGTACATTCATGAGACCATAGAGGAACCAGTTTCTGACAAATTAGTTACAAGTAGACTCAGAGAATTTTTGGATCAAAAAAAACTCCAAAACACTGAGAAATGGTGTAAGATATTCTACAAGTGGTAGAATGATGAGRTCTTTCCAAGGTTCCCTGAGTCTCCTTTAACTGAGGAACACTTGGGGTTTGGCAACAGTCAGGAAGAAATTTGAAGATGCTAATAGCAATAATCCACTAGGCTGAGGCAGTTAAAGGAAGAATCATTTTGCAATACAGAAAGCTCTAGTAATTAATAAATAATTATCTTGCGAATTAAAATCCTTGCATTTTATTTCTTTTCCCCTCCGCCCCCTCAAGCAACAAGGAAATGAAAATTTTTCCATATGCTACAATTCATTAAAAGGAAGACAGAGATAAAACCACTTTGATACAATAAAACAAACACTGTAGCTGCTCAGAAAAGGCAAGGTAATCCACACAGGTGTTACTGGTAAAGAAAAACACTTGCTAATCTTTGTATACACATATTTGACTCACTACAAATTTTTTACTCTATTTTTTAATTACATATGAGCTTATTTGGTGGATAGTGAAATTTATGCAAACCCCTGTCATACAACTGAAATTTGTCACACGTCATGAACCTTACAGTGTTGGGGGAGGGGTGCTTGCAAAAAAAATCTCAAACCAAGACAGCTCTATTTGTCTCCAACCAAATTCGCAGGAACATCTTTTTTCAACACTTTATGAACATTTTATGAAAGTGTTTTTTTTTAAAGATTATTGATGCTGAATGTATTTAGCTTTACATTAGTGGTAGTACAATCAGAAATACTTCAAGTCGAAAATTTCTCAACTTCTTCAATATATGCTCTAAATTGACTATCTTTAGAAAAGTTCTTGTTATTTAAATTGTTTCATTGAGCAAAACATCATGAACACTTATTTTCTTTTCTTAAGGAACACTTATTCCTCCAGCTGAAGGAATAAAGTACAAGACAGAAATACTGCTACATTAGCTATGACAATAAAATTGCTTCTAGAAAAAATACGAACTTTTAACACATTTAAGATGCTAAGAAACAGCACCTCAATTTAAGGCTAAGAGTAATCCAGTCTATAAACAGAAAAAAACCCAATCTCTACCTATTTTGAAACTTCTGGACAGTGTTTTCATTGAATGCTTCCGAATTCATGTATTTGAGAAATACTGAATTGGTTTTTTTTCCCCGATCTCCATGTTATTTATGATTTGCAGGACTCTGCTATAGTTTTTCTCAATTTTAATATATTTAAAACAGTTTATCCAGGCGTAGACAAGTATCATGTAATACTTTCTTATGTACAAGTCAAACTGTTTCCTAATCCAGGCAAGATTTGGGGATTGTACCCTTTGTGTAAAGTACTGAGAATAAATAGAGAATGAAATACATTAAAATAGAGTTGGCAATACATACCTTCCAATACTGGGTTGTACCAGGAAGAATTTTAATTATCTCAGAACAGTTTAGCTTACTATAAAGAATATAAAACACACCTCATAGCTTTCAGTATAGTAATACCTGTGTTAAGCATGATATGTTATTGCTGCAGATTTTAGAAAAAAAAATCTATAATTGGAAGTACGTAATTTTATTAAGAACATAAAATTGAATTAATTTAGTTTAAAAGGACAAATGGATTTTTTGGCCACTTCCTTTTCCTCACATTAACTCCATTTATTTCTTCCTCCATGGAACAGAATATTGGCTATGCAGAAGTTTAAATAATGAGAGAGAAAATTTGTCCCTCTAGGAAGTCAGTAATGCTCACAGTACTCAGCTTCCAGAAAAATGATATTTTTCCATTCACTAGTCACATCTGTGAACACAGTTCTTTGAGCAATATTGCCAGATCTGAAGGAGAGCAAAGAAGTTTTGAAGAAGCTATTTGAAAGAGTGAAAATATTTTAAAAATCAGTACTTGTTTACAATCCTTTTATATGTAAAAATATTGTTTACAGTAGTTAGAATTAGATTTTCTAATTCACTGTTTGAATACCGACTTAGAAGTTGTACACCATTATAATACCTGGCATTCATTTATCAATGAAAAAAGCTCCTAGAAGTTTTCCACTGACCAATAAACAGGAACTAACAATTCTGGGATCATTCTAGACACTTTCCAGTACTACAGCGTCAAACACTTAGGTGCAGAGAAGGCAGGAAAAATAAGATGATGGGAGGTAACACAAAACATAGAACAATGAACAAAGCAAAAAAGGAGGCTTATGTTGTTATCTGCAAACACATGAACCCAAGAATTTTGTCTGAAATCTGCTTTAGGTACATTCTCATAGTAAACAATTTTTTCCATTATTGGAGAAGCCAAGGTCTCCATTGGGTCTAAAAGAATTGTGCTCTGTGAGGGACTAACACACAGACAGACAGCACAATACCAATGGATAGAAGTGATTTTGAAACATGCCCAACTACTAAATGAAACTGGACACAGAACAAAAATCTAATATGTAGGGACAGATTCATGGATTATCACAGTCCAACCTGTTTGCACTGGCTTGTTTAGACACCTCCTTCAATCTTTTCACTTTTTTCCTAACTGCACCAACATCAGGTAAATGGTGATGACCTGCAGGCCCCTTAGGAACTCCTGGACGTGTTCCAGGTGGAATTCCTCTGTAGATAAATATGTACAGTAACTTTCACTACTTTCATCTAAAGAAGAACACATATAACTTCTAATGGGAGGTAGCCATACCTTTCAACATCTCCTTGGTCTTGTAGTTTCGCCCTCAATTTGGCTTCCCTCTCTTCAGCTAGTCTAACATTTCCTTTCCGCTGCTGCATTTGGTCGAAAATAGCRTGATAGTGTTCATAGCGTCCTCTGGAAGACACAGGAAAAGGACCAGCACCACCTCCACCGACATAATAGGGTGCCTGGAAACCAAAAGGGGTAAGGTGGAAATCTCAAATATTGGTTTTAATAGGCCCATCCAATTTTCACATCTTCAGCAGAGCAGTAACAGTAACATATTCTGCAACAATTCTAAATTGTTCCTAGCTTTATCCCTGGCATGAAGCTATTTTAATGAACTACAAGATAGATACAGATTTTTTTTCTGTAGCAGTGCAGAATAAAACAGCAATTTAGATTCCTCTATAAATAGTCTAGCTATACATGAGCCATCTGTCACACATTTTGTAAGTCATTGATAACAACTCCATTCAAGTGTAAACAGAGATAGATAACATTACATGGCAAAAATCATTTTCAGCAAAAAAAGTGATACAATCCCAGCTGAAGTACTAACAAGTGACTTGTAGACAGATATCTGTTTTTTCATTAAGCTGGAAACATGTGAGCACAGCTTTAAGTTTGTTGAATGGCACTAAGTGCAGATTTTTTCCTTTGCCACCAACCTATAACTTGATTTCCATCACTRGAATTGAGATGTGTCTATACTATAAGCTCAGATTGGGGAATACCTACCACATGCTACTCGTTTATGCTAATTATCCCTGTCATTCTCAAAGCATTAGAATTACTGCAGAATTTTCATGTGAAAACAATGAAGAAGATAATGTTTCAAGCAGGTGTGTACAGTAGTAGCCAAGGATGGATGCAGAAAGTGTGAAACTGGCAAAACAAGGTTAAGGTTGTCAGCACATGCATAAAAATGTTCCCTTTACGCTTGGGAGAAGCAGTCAAATAGCCTATGGCAGCAAATCTACAGAATTTGATTTAAAAACAGTGTCAATCTTCCTTCCAGAGTGGTGTGAAATATTTAAAATAATTTCCAACATGTGAGTGCAGATGAGACAGATTGCCTATTTAAGACTGCCTATTTAGAGGTTCTTGAAGAGACTATATTTGATAATKGAATTTATCTCACATTCTGAGCTTCAGTTGTTCAATGTCCATCAATGGCGCTCCATAAACCAGATGACAGTATTAAATCAAAGATTTATCCAGGCATTCAAATAAATACGCAGTTATGCTGTTGGTCTGAATAAAAATAACTATACAAGACCATAGCTTCTACAAATAGAAGGAAAAGTCTTACTTTGGATATTATTCAAGGTTCCATCTATCATTATTAGAGTTCAGTTTCCAAAATCTAAAGAAATACTATGATCAGTCTCTAGGCAAATTATATGAAGCAGGTCCTTTGAACAGTCTTGAAAACAGTTATGGCCCCTGCTAGCACCACAAACCCAAGGCCAAACCCCTGCCACCTCTTTCTCTACTTTTCTCAGATGCCAGCAAGCAGCCCAAAAAGAAAACAGGAGGACAGAATAATGCAGTGCATGACCCTGCTGTGCCTTCACAAGAGGCTGTACGGCTTGTGTTGTTGGAAAGCTTGAACAATGCTTTCAACAGCACTGTCAGGGAGTGGCTGGATACACTGCTTTCATGCTGGAGAAAGGAAAAAGAAAATTAAGTCAAGAATAACATGGAAACCTGGAATGATGGTAAACTAGCAGCTTGAAGTAAGATTTGTACTCAACTATCCAATTTGAAGGAGACACTTCAATGATTTTTTCCACCTGTCTGCCATGATGTTTTACACYAATGACACTTGTTGAAAATAGACACGGTCACTGCACCTCAGTTTCCCCAGATAACTGAGAATACAGGTTACAATAAATCTGTAGCTATAATAGAACACTTCATATATTCACAGTAAAACTCACCAAGTTAATCAGAAACACTGTGTTCTGGAACACATGCAGCTCTCATTCAAATTTGAGGATGCATGCATATCATGTTGTATTGGTGCCTGCCAGTTTGATCTTGAGAGAAAGTAGGACAACATAGGAGGCAAATTATATTTTTTTTTTCATTAAATCAGCACTTGATAGTTTTTGAAGTCTGGTATGCTTAAGTTCGCATTTAGATTTAAGCTTTGCTTACATGATGTGTGGTGCACATTCAAAGATGGTATCCATTTTGAAATGAAATATTTAATAAGCAGCTACTGAAACCTGGTCAGTGTTTGTGTATTCCTCATTTTTGTATAAGATAAGTAATAAAACCTCTATCCATTTTATTGCTCAGAGCTTGCTTACAAAAACCCTACTAAATATGTTTATGCTGAGAATTTTTGTAAGACTTGCTGCCATCACAACAAATTCCTGCATTTCAATCCACTTGCTATTGTCAGACAGATTTACACCATAGCAGTACTTAAATTCCTGCACTGGCTCTGCCTGAGGAAAGTAGCCACATCTTTATATTCAACTAACTTGATGAGACTTCTTTCCAGGACAGCTATGTTTCCATGAAACTATGACACGCACAAATAGGAAAAAAGATACTGTCAGAGGAGTCAGATTAATTATGTACAAAGTGAATGGCTAAACAGGACATTGCATTCAAAATTAAATTAGCCTCATTCAGAATTTTTTACCCCCATCCTGAATATCTTATTGATATATAGAAACATTTATGTTGCTAAATAACAAGGAATGATTAGAAGTGTTTGATACAGGGAAGAAGATCCATTATTATTATAGGAAAACCTGGAACCAAAAAAAATCAAGARCAAACTTGAATGTGAAAGAAGCTTGAATGTGAAAGAAGCTGTTCATGCATACACTCAGCACAGGAAAAAGTAGCAAAAGCAGGCGTGGAAATAAGAAAGTGGCGCGTGAAAATCATTACTGGCAGAAAGAGAAGAGATTCAGAAATTTAGGAAACATAAAAAAAAACTAAAATTGCACATAATCTCCAAAAGGCCAGGGAGGAGCTGTTAGTTTCTCTTAAATTATTCAGAGATTAATAATGGGCAGCCCCAAGAGTTGACCTCCAAAAGCAGATCTTTCTGAAAAGAGAAGACCATTCCATATAATCAAAGGTGGGGGAAACAGACTACACCATATTTCTGCATCTGCTGCCAACCTTAACACCACTTCCACCTGAACCAAGCACATTCCTCCATCCTTGTTCCCTGGCTCTGTTTATTCGTTCCATCTGAAGGAGAAAACAATACAGGAAAACAAAATTCAACCACTAAGTAAACCACTAAGTAAAAATTGAACTTCACTATTAACACATTTTAAATGTATTTTACCCTTTCTTTTTCCAATCTTCTCATTTCATCTGCCTTCAGTAAACTGATCTGCAACGTGTAAGGAGTAAACATGTTAAGGATCTAGGAAATGGAACTATGGCATATTCTTACACAACTTACCACATCACAAGGTATTTCATTAAAATTACTAAGGGGGAATAAAAAAAAGTCTGAAGAATCTTGTCTACCTGCTCTCTCTGGCGTTTTTCTTTTTCAGGCAATTCTAACCTTTTCTTTTTTGAAGGTTCCTGAAAAATAAGCATATAATYTGGTATTTATTACTGGGCCATTACTCTGTCAAGTCTCTGTCAAGATGGGTTATTGCTCCAATTGCTGGTGCATGTTTGGGAAAAAARATAAGGAGGAAAGGTTTGAAGGTTGTATTTTCTCATTCTAGCTGTGGACTTGGCTTCTGCTCAGTTTGAAAACAGGTAATTTCATGATACCTCAAATATTTTCCTCCTTTCTTCTACTGGAATAATTTTCTTCATTGGAGTTGGAAATGCCTGCATGAAAGGTGAAACTTCAAATTAGACAGCACAATGCCAGAATGAGAGAAAAATTTTATCAGGAAAAAAATTCTTAAAGTCACAACTGAGTGTGCACTRAATGGGGTTTAAAATACTTGATTATTCAGGAAGTTTGAAGTGAAAAGCACTGCTAGGATCTACAGGTACTTGTTCATCCTGTATTAAAAGTTCTGTCTCAAAAGCTGAAGTCAGTGATTTTTAAATCTGTTTGTCTTAATTTTTTTTCTCTGGTTGTATCACTCTTCATTACAATCTTTTCTTTATAGTAAGTCTTTGAGGGGGCCTAGATATTAAGATTCTCTTATTTGGARAAAAGATTTGGTAAGTTATCCTAGGGCTCTTTTGCTTGGTTCTTTGCTTGGTTCTAACTTCAAGTTTCCTGTTACCTGTGGCAACACAGTCACCACCGAATAATTGGTAAAGAAGCATCTATACTTAATAAAATGTGCAGTTCACTCTAATCTTCTCAAAAAAGCCATCGTTACTTTTCAAGCCTTTTTTTCTAACCACACTAGAACACATGGAGCTTCATAGTATTTTCTTTTGACAACATACAGTCCTGTAAATGGGTACTTTAAAATCAAGTATTGCAGAAGTTGGAAACCTTTAGAGACTTGTAATAATATAATATGAATGTAACATTACTAAATAAATGAGATGATKATTACATGTTCTGAAATGCCAACTGAGGGCTGCAAGCTCAGACTCAGAGAAGAAAATTTATATTAAATTGTAGCCATTGTTCCTATCCTGTATCTTATCCCCTATCAGTAGATACAATTCACACAAAGACTATCTTAAAATAGCAGCRTTACTCACTCCTTACATGTGGGAAGAGGATATTCCCTGTCACCTCAAGTCTTTGGGCAAATTGGATCAGTGTTGGCTGGTGAAACCCATGACAAAGACCAATAGATGGCTGTGCAACCAAGTCTTCAAACACAAACCTTGTGATCTCAGAAGGACACAAGAAGCCTGCACTCTCCCTTCTTCCTTTTTCAAACTGTGTTTCACAAGCCAACAAGGCTTGTGTGATTAGTGAACTTATCTCTAAACTCTGATAACTGTTGAACCTCATGAATAACTTGTATCTCCAGGATAATTTTCAATCCACCTACAACTTTGACAGATGGTTAGAGATCTTATTTTAGGTTCCCTGAAGTGCCATGGGAAGAAGAAAAAAAACACCCAAAACAAACCCAACAACATTACTCATTCAGAAGAAAATCTGAACTAGTTCTCTTGCTGAAGTGGCTGCCACTTGGTTCCTAGTTGTTTGGCATGTACATATAGCTCAAATCTAGCGTAGCATAAACAATTCCTGACCATGCAGTAATTAATGGAATAAAGAGAATATAATAAGGAATACTCTATGAAGGGACACAGAAAATTTTCTCATTAGCTCACAGAATTAAATCTGGGAAAGTCCTCTTCCAATTATACAGTTTCTCTGCCTGACAACATTTTGTAAAATGGCTAGAAAAAGTTTGCATATTTTGAAAATTTGAGATTATTTTGGAACAAGGAAAAAAGATGCACAGATTCTTATCCAGTGCAAATGATCTTGGTATACCTGACAAACTTCCAATGTTTTTAATAGTGGTTAACACCAACAAAGCAAATGAAAACACACAAATGTAATTTAGCAGTGGAATTAAAAACCAGGAGTTTATAAAAAGCGTATTAAAAGCAACTAAACAAAACACTCAATAATGAAGCAAGCCAAGCATTTAAACTACTGGTTTTACATTCTCTGAAGATGCATGTGTCCACATACCAAGACATTTTGGAAAGGAAGGTATAGTATTTTCATAGCATTTAATAAGGTATGAACAMAACAGGTCAATTTAACTAACTTAGCTTCTTACCTGCCTGGATTTAGTCAAGGGCTTCTTCTCATTAGGCTTTTTAGATGCAGCACAAGACTTCCTGATAGTTAAAGGCACTCCATATTTTGCAGCAGGTTTGGTAATTTTCTGAGCTGGTGCAATTGAAGTCAGTGTTTGTTCTTGAACTGGTCTTTTAGCTAAAAAGAAAAAAAAAAACACAACGAAAAACCCTGGATTTGAGCTATCCAGACTGGCCATTGTATCATATTTCCCTCACCTAAGGCCTTAGACCAGCCAAACTGAAGAAAAAAAGGTGAACTGTGTGTCAAGGACAGAAGTTGTGTCTAATACCCTGCCATATTTGGTCTGCTGTTGCACACATCAACAAGACCATGAAGAAAACTTTAACTGGTGGGAACTTGACCCTTGAAAGAGAAACAATGTATTGGTCAATCAGTGGGAGCTTAACCTGTGAAAGAGGAGCAATACACAATGGAGCTGCTGTTAGCACAGAGGTGGTATTATGAGCCTTTGCGGCCTCATCTCATCTGAGATTATATCGTAACTAGAAAAATTCCATTGCTGAGGAGAAAACACACTTAATATATACAGGCCCATAGTTGGTATTTCCATTATTTGCACCCAGCATACATCCAGGTCCCCAGAGGAGGGGAGGAAATTGCCTCCTCTCTCTTTTTTGCTGAAAATTCTACAGTCAGGTATAGGAACACACCAAAAAACCCCAACCAGTAAAAGAACAAAGCTACATACACTATCCTGACAGAGCTGAAAGCAAAAACATTGTAGACACTAACTTACCTGGTGAAGCATGTGGTCCAAACTTGTGGAAATTTTTGTGATTGAATTCTTCTGCAATAAGCTAAACAAGTTGAAGAATTAGTCAACATTATTTGTGACTGAAGCTAGAGAGAACTCATTTTCAGACAAGTGTGCCACTACCAGTAAGCATCTAACTAATAGCATTTACGGTAAATTAAATTTAAATGAATACTCAACTTTATGCATGCAATCTAGTAGCAGCAACATCAGTATGAAACTGGAATATTTTCACACATTTTTGGCATAGTTACTCAAATAATTTTAAAAAGCAATTTAGTCTGACTTCTGGGTGGCACATGTTATTTATGAACTAAGAATCTAGAAGAAAGTTAATGTGAGCATCAACATCAGTTTTATGCATTATTCATTCTAGATTTCTGAGTAGTTGTAAAAGTTCACTTCAGTTTCTCGTATAGCTTGCTTCAAAAAAGTAATCCTTTTAAAATGTTTGCAGTTTTAAAGTGTTGCTATCCTTTCCAAGACAGGAAGATGACCACATATGTAGATATCTAGAAAGAACTTATATGGTGTGCTGCTACGCATATCAAATTAGCATGATAAAATATGGAAAGCAGTCTTGTTAGGGTAAAAAATTTGAGACTAGCCAAAGAATATTCAAATATAAATAGACCATCGTCTTAAATACTGTAGGTAGTTCTGAATCAAACACCTCAAAACCTACATAGTAGAAATGAAAAGATTCATGGAAGAGCAGTAAGGATAAATGAAAAGTGTCAAGGTTCAACAGAACCTTGAACTACCCTATTTCTTTGATTTGTTTAAGAGTCTACCAGTTAGTTACAAAGCATGTTGAGAAGCTAAACCTGAAAAAAAACCCAAACCAAGAACCAAAGTGCACATCTTAGGACTCTGCACKTGATGGCAGAGCAAATTTCTAAAATTTCTGTACAGTCTGGCATCAAAGATTCTGTAAGCCAGAAGTCACATATGAGAACAGTTTCCTACTAACAGTATTTCAGTGATCTTGAAGCTTTTGAGTGGTAAACTGTAACAATTCAAATATGATGTTTCCATTATAACTCATTTACTGACAGAAAAGAAACCTAACTCTTCCATATCGTTCAAATAGTCCTCTCTTCTTTTTCAAAATTGATGCTAATTTAATCCACTCCTTAATTCAACTTAGTAATTATGAAGATTAAGAAAGAATTTTCATAAAGCTAGAAGACTGATTTCCTGACATTTAAGAGTAGGATTTCAGCAACAGTTGCAACATCTTGAAGATGTCAACTATGAAATAACTTTTAAGCTTCCACTAAGGAAAACAGAGGACAACAGCACTGGCCATGGATGACACTGAAAGAAAACATGCATTACAGCTATGTCACAGAACGGCCACCTCCAGTTGAATATCAACGTATCAGTGATTCATACATATAGTAAAAGGTGCTCTGTGTGTGGTTTTTTATTATAGATTTTAAGATTAGATAGCACCTCTAAATCAAACATGTCTGTGGTACAGTTGGAAAAGTGGTGCCTAAGTATTCATACTCAATCTAGGACAAATTTGTATCACCATTTGGTGATAGAGACTGTCTATTACTAATTCTACTTTGACTGACTAACTCCAAAAAAAAATTTCATATTCATTCTAGCTACTGGAAAAAAAAAAATCAGACCAAACTAATAATGTTGCAATCGTTAGAACAAACTTATCTGTAAAGATTTCTGAATTTTATCTTTCTTCGGAACTTCAATCTGAAGTAAATTGAAAGTCTATTTCAATACAATAGAAATTCCAATTATATATAGCTTTTTCATGATGTTTTCTAGTTGTGAGTTAGAATGCATTGGAATTCCTTAAATTGCCCTTCCTCCATTTCCTTTCTCTGTCTATATTTACCTCATATCAGTACTGTGATTCACTTATTAATCTTAATYTCTTTTGACTAGATTTATATTAAAAGGATATTATTAGATTTCAAATTATATGAATAGATTACAAATGGAATAGGAAGCTACTTCTTTGAGGGTATATACACATAGTATTAAAACTTAAAAAAATTTAAAGATGAGTTTACTTAGCATTATTTTCCACAACAGGCTCTCAGGCCAGTTCAAATTCCAAACAAAAAATGGATTGAAGAAATTCTACAAGGAACAACGCTGAAATCACTGATGCCAGCATTTTATGAAAAGATCTGTATCTAACCAAATCATCTCATCGTGAGAAACACACAAAACAATACACTTCAGAAAATGCCAATTTAGATTCATTTATGGAAACTACCAAAAGCTTCATACTTTGAGACTTTTCTTTAGAGTTCATTGTAAAACTATTTTTTCCTCAGCTGATTGACACTATCTATAAGAACTCTAGGGAATACCGTTATTCCAGTTTTCCATGTTATTAACTTTAGAATACAAAAAAGGAAAAGTCCTATGATGCTTTTAGTAAAGTTAGAGTTAAAACAAACTCCATACCTCTGGTGTGAGAAATTTTTCAACACGTTTTGCTAGAAAGTTTTTCTCCAATATGGAGTTGATTGATGGTCTATTCCTAGGATTCCTTTTAAATAACTGTGACAGCAGATTACGTAGGTCATAGGAGTAATGCATAGAAACAGGAGGAAAAGGTCCAGAGATTATCTTCAGAACCAAGTTCTTCATGTTACCGGCTTCAAACTGTATCACAAAGAAGAAAACAATTACTACAGATTTCTTATTATCTGTCCACAGGCAAGACTACACATACAGATAATGAGGAAAACAAAGTTTCTACTCACCGCATGTTTAAGTGTGCACATTTCATACAGAACACAACCAAGGGCCCAGATATCACTAAATCAAAGAAAACATACTTTAAAAATTAATTTAAGGTTAACATTGCCAAGTAACTTATATCTGTGAAGTCAACCCTTGAAGATGATTTTGAGTGTGTACAAATTCCCTCGTATGGACTTCTTTGATACTGCATAACCCCAAGGGAAAAAAAAAAAAACCAAAAAACAATGAATCAACCAAAATAAGGCCAGCCTGAAAAACAGATGATGGTCTTTTGGCTTCTGATTTAGAACTCTTCATCTGAACCGCCTCAGCCACAGAAATTAAACAAAATATTGACAAAGGCTTCTTTTCTTTATATATATACACTTACCTGAGGTCTTTGAACTAAACAAACAAAAAGCAAACAGAATTCATCACCTAATTCAGCAAATACAAGTCTCAAAGTCAATTTACTCTGCTTAGCAGTGATTAACCTTGCCCTCAACTCATTACACAATTTGGTACAAACACTACTGGATAATAAATCCCCTGTCAAAAAAAATAAGGGTAAGGAATTGTATCAATTCTTATCTTTCAATAAATCAATTGAAATTAGCATTAGGCACTCCCTGCAATGAATGCAACAGTTTAGTGCAGTGGAAGGGTAACTTACTAACAGACAATTACACTGGGGACTGTTACCAGGTACCAGCTGCTACCAGGCTGCAAAGGTGTAACTGAGGTATCTGAAGATCTTTATTATCTGGAGCAAGCTGAGCCACCCATCTATGCATATCATGTGCTTAGAGAATCAAATTGCTRTGATTCATCTTTAATATGGTTTTGCACTGGTAGTGCATAAGTGAAGACAGTACAACTACTGTGCAGATAGGTCAGAATAGAGCCACAATTCAGAACACAACTASATCTCAAACTTGGAGCATTAAGGTAAGTCATGTCTCCATGACATTGCTCTCTACCACAGACCTACCAAGGTCCCACTTCTATAGTGAGGCTTAGTACCTACTCAGGTAAGAGACAAACTAACAGATGTACACCATCATTTGATTAGAACACCTTTAGATTCCTAAAATAACTAATTTTCTTCTTCTTACYGAAAATGTTTAATAAAATCCTTATTAGTACCTTTTATTGTTGTAAGGCTTGTTCTGACATATTTCAGGTGACAAATAGTACGGTGTTCCTATGCAAGTGCGGGCCAACTCTGCAGTACTAAGAGAAAAATAAGGATGGATGTTAACTGGTTAACTCACATGAAGTGCAGAGATTGGGTTTTCCTTGATCAAAGCAATTTAAATTAAGTCAGAGGAAAAACAGCATCAAAAAGGAGTTACCTGTTAAGAACTCTGGCGATTCCAAAATCTCCCAGCTGTATTGTTCCATCTTTGGTTAAAAATATATTCTTGATGTAGAAACGTTAAGAAGTCCATTAATTAAAATATTCATACAATTGCACACTTTTTCTTCTCTACATATTTTAAAAAGAAGAAAGTTTTGTTTTCTGCCATTCAACCCCCCTTGAAGTGATTGTTACTGACTACTATGGAACACCAAACTTATTCGAGTCCTACTTCGTTAAAAAGAGAAAACACTACTACACATTGTTAAACATAACCTTTTCTGTCCCCCCCACATAAATATTTGAGTAACACTTGTAGTTTCATCAAATAGCCTCATCTATTTGTACAAATATATAAATCTTCTGCAGACTGAAGAAGTGTTTCCAGCATTAGAAGTGTTTCCATAAACAAATTAGAGAGATATGAATGCAATCACTTTGAAAGAAAATTCAGTTGAAAAATTGCCACCCTACATACCTGTGACTTTATGTCCCGATGCAAGATTTTTCTATCATGTATGTGTTTTAGTGCTAAACATATCTGTACAAACCAATCCAGAATCTATTCATAAAAGAAAATGCAACATCAACTTCATCATTTATATGAAAACTTCTCTRCTTACAAGATATTAATGAGTCAGATTTTTAATTAGAACTAGGAATTTTACCCTTCTCCTCCCCTTACCCTCTTCACTTATACCACAGAATAATTCAAAACTTAGAAGTACTGTCACTGTAACAGAAACGTTAAATGAAAGATGCTTATTACCCAAATTCACTATTAAGCTTCAGACACCTATTTTCATTACATATTATAAACCTAGCAGAAGTATGCAATATGGATTTGATTGGCTAAAATGTGGAACTTGCAAATGAAAAGCTTGTACTTTTGCTGTAACCAATACAAGTCTTCTTGCACTCAGTTAATCGACCAGGAGTCCTAGAAAGCCCTACTGATATTCATAGAAACTTCTTTGATACATAGTAATTTTGTAATATATAGTAATTTTTATCACACCTTAAAATGTATTGGAAGTATACAATAAGAATATTAATTTTTTTATTAATGGCAAAATATTGAATGATGCCAACTGCATATTACCATATTTCCTATTATTATACTTACAAAGGATATTATTTTATACTTCTGACACATGAAAATCAGTATTGACACTGCATCTTTAAAAACATTATTTCAGAGGCTTAAGAATATTCATGTTGTCTTATAGTATTTTCCGTATCTCAGATGTGGTTTACTTCACCAGAGATCCAACTTTTTTAAAAGCATCTTACACATACAAAATCTCAAGTAACATACCCAGGACTTCCAGCTATATTTTCTTTTGGGTTTTTTTTTTGTGCATTTGACTTTCTGTTTTGATTGTGTTTTGATTTGATTTTGTTTTTTTAAGATACTACACTGACCAGTGGCAACAAGAATGACTATTTGAGAATCTCCTTTCAGATTAAGCAACCACACCTACAACCTGAACCAAAATAATTTTAAATTCGTGAAGAAGTATCCTGCAACAAAACACTGCAGCAGCAGTTTGCTGTTACCTGATCTTCAGAGAACAGGATTCCTTTCTGGGCATTTATCTTTTTAAATAGGTCTCCTCCTTCACAGTAATCCATCACTATATACAGACAGCCATTTTCTGTAAAGTAAAAGACAAAGTATTCCAAAGAGACAAAACAAGACATTCTTTACATAACTTTATAAATACCTTCACTACAGCCACAGAAAAAGCAACACAAGAAATTATTTTTTCACATGCAGCTTTAGATATAATGTATTAGTCCATTTTTTGAAACTTCCAGCAAATTTTTTTTATTATTATTTTGAGTTTCACAACCTAATTTTCTCATTTTGGTAACATTGGACTATTTCAATATGGAGAGAAAAAAACTACGTCTACTGAACCAGTGCCACAACATGGGGTGCAAAACTACCATGAAATGAAAGGTGTCATTTCATGAACACAATATAAAACCATTCTTCAAACTGCTTTCAAACATCTTATAGATCCTCTATCCTAAAAATAGGCATCTCAAGCTCTAATTTAGGTAGTTGCCTCTATTTGCCTTGCCCTTTCTTGGAATATTACTTGAACTTTCCAGAACGCTCTCATACTAGACATGCAGTTTATTTCAGAGTCTGAAGAAAAGTAAGAGAACTTTCAACAGATAATGAGAGATGGAAACAATTATTTTCTCATTTTCAAATGAAATCTGGGGAGACTTCAAAAAATCCCATGCAAGTTTCCAGAAGGAGGTATGAACAAATATAAAACAATTCATTCAAAGTTATGGCTTTCCCAGTTACTGACAAAAAATAGTTTAGGCAGAAGCAAATTTCAAGTTGCCAAAAATGGAGGAACTACACTACTCACATACTAGGCATGATTTTGAGAAGATTAATTTCTGAATAACTGCAGAAAATCAGTCACACATTGCTCAAAAAAAACCCACTCCTATTTTAAGAAAAAGCTAGTCACAGCACTTAACAAACTCTGAATCAAAATCAATTGAATCATCTACGTCACTTAAATTTCACTTCCACAGAAATCCGAAATTTCTGAAATCTGTATTTCAAAACATCAAACCCTTAAAGCTGTTTCTCTGTTTGATTATTTTATTATTATCATCATTATTGCAAAGTGTAATTTAAAAAGATAATTCTAGGAGTCTGGATTTCTTGCACATTTATTGCTGATATAATTTTATTTTATAAACTTCATATTCAGTATATTCAAAGTCAATGTGTTCCAGCAACAAAGAGACAACACAAAGTCTTGTGAATCGTGGATTACAGGATCTACCTTTTAAGAGAAAAAGCAATGTTAAAAGAACAGGCCTTTAAGCAAAGAAGACAGCACTGTGGATTTATACACCAGAAGTGTGGCTGTGCAATATGATTATGTCATAAAAATCTAATTTAATGAATAAAAAATGTGAAAGCACTAGGCGAAAGMCATAAGAAAGTCAGCAAAACAGAAGGAAAGAAGTGACCAGAATCTCTAAACAGTATTTCAAATAATATTTAGGGGCTTTTAACCTCCATGATAGGTTTTTGGAATCTTTTTCTGCTCTGCCCATTTCCCAAGATATTCCATGTGAAGACAGTGTAGAATTRTATCTCTCCTTCCTTCATAGCCTGATGAAGTAAACAGTCCCATCTATTTTTCCAGCTCTGAAAGCAATTATATGATTGCAGTTACTGGAGACTGCACTCTAAGACAACAGACTTGGACATAAAACTACTCTTGCTAGGTTATCAATATTCAAATTTAAACTGTAATTTAAACTACACAAATTTAACCTACAAGCATTACAGTTGCTAGAGTACACACAAGTATTCAAGGAGAAACTCATRTATTGGAGAAACAAGAGAATATCTTTCATTTAAATGCTCTCAAGCTCTGGAGAAACAAGATAATACCTTTCATTTAAATATCAATCAAAATCAATGCATGTAAGGTATGCCTTTCTAAATTACGATTATGCTCATACTCTAGAGAAATGAGAGAATATCTTTCATTTAAACATCAACCAAAATAAATGCATGTAAGGCATGCCTTTCTAAATTACGATTAAATTGCAAATGGGAATTGTGAAAAAAATACAATGGAAAATAACTGAAGTAAATAATAAAGGTACTAAAAATACTGATCAAAGAGAGAAAACTCCCTGACTTTTAGACTAAATGAAGTTGTGCACAGACAGTCACTTACTAGCATTACTTGAGGGTCTACTGTGTTAGTTCATCTTACCTTCAAATGACTCCCTATAAAGGACAATATTTGGATGTTTCATGTTAGCCAATACAGCAACTTCTCTCCTCGATTCTTCTCTCTCTTTATTTGACATCTTGAGAAGAAAAATAATGATTTTTGAGAGCAGATATACAAAAAGAATGGATCAGTAATGTATTAATAATAATCACTCACCTTTGAGATGTTTATTTCTTTAATAACATACTGTTGGCCATCTTCTTTAGCTTTGACAAGTATTGCTTTCCCAAAGGATCCTTCTCCAATCTTCCGTATTTTAATATATTTATCCATAGTTCTTGTCTTAAGGCATCCTTACTTGAGTACTGGGAAAAAAAAAAMCAACAGAAAAAATGCACTAGCCAGATTTAATTAGATATACTTAGCCTGATCAGGTCATACTACATTTTTTTTTCTCAAAATATTGATCCATTTGTCTCTTGAGTTGCTTTTCCATAAATCATCTACTCTTAGTCTCAGTTTTGTTTTGATACAGGTGGCTCACTTTGGGCTGACAAGGGCTGCATTACTAAAACGTGTTTCATCTTTCATTTTGACTAAAAAGGATCTGCTTTATCTTTAAATAAATCAAGCGTTCAGTGCCAAAGCTTCTAATTAAGCTGGCACACAAACATCATAGAGCTAACAAACTTTAATCGGTTAAGAATCTTTCATTCAACTTCACATAGAAGAAATACAATGGGAGCGGGAGGAATCCTGCCATTTCTTAAGAAGCACTAAAACCAGTATCTTGATCACTAYCATGAAGCCAAAAATTGACTGAATTCAACAGGTCCCCATCACATTTTGAATCATTATTCAATACAGAAAGGTGTGGCCTTAAGTCGGTATGAAAGACCTTTTTCTTGCATATAAAACAAATAATAACAAAATGGCGCAAATCACTATTTCTACTGTTCTATCTGACCATTTAGTCTACCTTTTCAGATTAAATGGAGCACTCGGCTGAATTTTGATGGTGTTGAAAGTTCTATATTAAAAAATACTTCGGTAAAAACAGGACACTAGGGAGCTGCATGYAGAAGCTGTGGCAATATACAGATCTGTCAGAACAGCAAAGGGAAAGGGCAAAACAAAGACCAAAGCAACAAATGCAGAGCAAATTTCAATAGACTAAAACACCGTATTTTTCACAGCAAAAAGAYCTTCCATACCCTGGGGAAGTTTCCATAAGAAAAAGTTAAAAGGGTCCTAAGATTTTCTGCATTTAAGCTTCACTTGCAAGAGCAAACAGCATTTCTGCTTTGCAGTATTCAGCTTCCTTCCAACAGAAGAACCTAGTAACTTAGATCCATACTTAACACACATTACATGTCTTACAACTGGGGTCTCTCCCCAGTTTGAGATCATACTTTTTTTTTTTGCACAGAATTATCATGCATTAGACACAGATGTGGCTTTACAGGACCCTATACCATGAAAGCAGACTAAAATGAATAAGCTTGATTGGCACAGCAAGACAAAACAAGAGAGATCTGAAGTAATCTGTTTTGCAGAAGAGGAGATTCAATGCCTATTAAGACTAAGCATAACTACCAGGAAAAGAAAAAGTGAAAATTACAGGCCTGAAATGTCTTGCTGAGTGTTTTCCTTTTTTCTTACAKCACATAAACATAATTTAATGCAAATTTGCATTTCTAAAGATAAGAAAGATTGGTGTTAACTTCAATATTCTCTTTTGCCCAACAGGRAAAGCACAGCAGGTAGGACACAATTTGAACTTCGCATGACTTCACTTAAGTTCTCTTCCTAACCTACTTTATGAAACAACCAGTGTTGTTCTAGTTAAACCAGCTACATTCGGCATAGCTTGGGCCTGCTACTGCGTGATCCTGCGTGCAAACACAATAACCAGCCTGTGGGCGAGAAGTTCAGTTCGGTCAAAGCGAGTATATAATCCTCTGTGAGGTAGATAGCTTATTTTCACATGTGGCAAGG
Source organism: Malurus melanocephalus (assembly GCF_030028575.1). Lineage (NCBI taxonomy): Eukaryota > Metazoa > Chordata > Aves > Passeriformes > Maluridae > Malurus > Malurus melanocephalus. The sequence goes on along the minus strand of NW_026623584.1, from coordinate 64,447 downwards.
GAAGAGGCGTCTCGAGAACGGACATCACCACTGACGGGGCGTTGTCTTCTCAGGTCCAGGACAGTAAGTCAATTCATCCACCACAGACACGCAGGAAAGCGACGCAAGTCACACCCCGAAGCAGCCCTACCGACCGGAGCGCATGGCCAGGCTGGGGCGTACGTGGAGGGGCAGGGCGGGCCGGACAGACAAGACAGGGGAGAGCAGAGCAGGGGCCGAACTGGGCCGCGCTCCGCAAGCGGGCCCCGCCAGGCCGCCRCCCCCGCACAGCCAAAGCCCAGCAGCGGGGCGAGAGGCGCGGCCGGGAACTCCCCAGCCGAGGGCGGCTGGGAGAGACCACCCGCTACTTGCCCGGCTCCGCAGAAGGGCAGCCCCGCCCGCCCCGTCCCCACCCAGCCTCAGCATACCCCGCGCCCGCCCCGTCCCCACCCCGCCATACCTGCCCGCCGCGGCCACGGCCGCCCAACCTGGCCTCGCGCCGGGCATGGCCCCGCCCCCTCCGCCCCTATTGGCGGTCCCGCCCCGTACCTCGGCTCCTATTGGGCGAGCCCGCCCCGGGGGCAGGCCCGCGACCCTGCCCGCCCGCCCTTTCCGCGTTAGCGGCACTTCACCCTGGTAACGCGGCCGGGGGTGACGTGACGGGCGGGGCGCGCGCGGGTGTTAGCGTTTTTGCGGGAATAAAACCCCCAAAAAACAGCTACAAGTGTTTCACGAACGGCCCACGACCCACAGTACGRCACAGCCCGGCACCGGCGCTATGTGTGTTCCCAGGGACGCCCCTGGGGCAGGGTCCTAGGGGTAAGCGTACCCCAGTGGGGCTGAGCGCAGCGCTTACCGGGAAGGGTCGGGCTGCACCTGTGGCTCCTCCTTTCCCAAAGCGCCTTAATGGCGCCTACGGGCAAAAAGATACACAACGCTCTTTCTCAGTCCGAGTGCCGTGGTTCATCACCCCATGCGTACAGGGCACGGCGCCCTCCGGGCTTGTTAGCCTTGCACGTAAACGGATCAGCCGGCATTTTCCTTGGGAAAAAAAAATCCACCCCATGACTTGACACGTTTTGCTGAAGCCTTCATTTGGCTGGGTGTTTAGTAAACCCCACACTGGCCTCAGTATCTCGGCTGGCAGACGTTTCGTGCTCAGCCCGACACCTGCGTTTTCTCTGCAGATAAAACCCGTAAGCTCTCGGGTGCCCCGCAGCGCGCGCTGTCCCTGGAATTCAGAGGCGGCGCAGTTTAGCCTGAAGCCGAATGATGCCGCGACGCACCCAGCATCTCTCCGCCTCCTTTACCTGGGAAACCGCCTCCACCCCGATCTGAAGCGTGGGGCAGTCCTGCCTCCCCCTGGGCCCTCAACCCGCCCTCGCAGCGAGGGAGCCCACCACGGGCCCCTCCCGGGCCGCCGGGAAGCCGCGCCCCTCCGCGGGCGGGAGCGGGGGACGGACCCGCGCCGGGCGGACCGCGGGAAGCGGAATCAGCAGTGACGGTGATGGTGACCCCGGCGGCCCGAGGGGCGCCGAGCCTGCGCGGTGGAAATCCCCGCCCTCCCCGGGCCGAGGGGGCGGTGCCGGGCGGCGGAGCGGCTGTGGGTCGGGGGGCTGTGCTCGTGTCCCGCAGGATCTCGGAGGGAGGATGAACCAGCGCCTCCCCGGGGAGCAGCGGGCGGCGCCGCCTGCGCAGGTACGGGCGGGGTGGGGCGGGGCAGGGCGGGGCAGGCTCGGGTCCCCCCGCGGCCCGGGGACACAGCACGGGAGCGAGCGGGGCCGGGGCGGCGGGAGGAGGGGAGCGGGCAGCCTCCGCCCGCCCAGCGGATGATGCGCCCTCACCAGCGAGGCGGCTCCGCCGGCCGGGGGCGGGAAGGGACGGACGTGGTGGCTCCTCGCGGACCCCTCAGCCCGTCCGTGCGCCTCCCCCGAAAGGCCGGGATGGGGGGGGAGGATGCCCCGCGTATTTGTACAGTGTAAACACAACATGTTTACACCCTGTCGGCCCATCCCCGTGTGCTTCCGGGCAGCTCTCGTGTGCATACGGAAAGCGACGGGCTCTTCTGCTGGGAATATGCAGGGTCGCCTCCCCACGTAACCCGCGCTGCAAGGATTATTCTGCATGAGTTGCTCGCTTTATGTCGGCTCGCGGGTTTGGCTAGTAGAGTCGCTCTTAGGCAAGGGAGAGAGGTAATGGCCTGTTGTGGAGCCTCATAATTAAATGGGCGTGCAGGTCAGCGAGGTTAAAACTGAATATTGACTGCATTCTTTCATATTGTCTTCCCTACTTGTCCAGAATTCTTCCTTCCCTATCCAAAAACGTGGAAATGGCTGTAAAACAAGTGCATATCAATTCTCACCTAAAATGAATGACTGTGAATGTGACAGTGGAAAATTGTGTGCTGATAGTGAGCTATGTTCAGTGTAGCATAGTAAATTTGCTGTGTCACACTTTAAAGTACTAAACTAGGTGAAATCGGGCCTTATAACAAAATTCAAAATGTTTCTGGTGCTGGATGAACTATGTTAGAATAGATCCTTATATATTTTTGGCAACATATTGGTAAATGGTAGTCATCTGGGTGTGAGACTTGCACCTCATTTTTGGGTTTGTGGGACCTCTGAAGTTTCTGGTGCAGGGTTTGTAAAAGAAAATGTCAGGTGAATTGGTGCTTTTAGATGCTTTTCTTTTTGGTGAACCTGTGAAGGGGTTTATGTTCTGTATCCCTTAGCAACAGAGATACTTCTTTGCAGATACAGCTGTTTGAATGAAGGATGTGTTGGTATGACAGATTTGAAAACAGATAGTCAACAAAACTGTTTCTCTATTTAAGGAAATTTCAATATGCTGTAATGTAAAATTAAAAAAAAATTGTGCATTGTAGGAATTACACCTTTGTGAAGCATGATAAAAGAAAACTCACGAGCTGTCACTATTGGTTTTGCTAAGATAGCTTTCACTGACTAACTGCTGTAAATTTCATGTCTTGTCTCTTTGGCTGGCAAGCAGATGTAAACTTGCTGCAAAGTCAGAATGGTAAGGAGTTCTGCTTTGGAAAAACTGCAGGTAGCTTGAAACTCACAGCTTGAAGCACAATGACTCTGCATCTGTCTGCAACACATGTGAAAACAGAATTTACATGGTGTTCGGAAAAATAGTGGTTGTTTCTTGTTTGCTGCCTCACAATAGTAGATGTCATACACAATGCGTATTGTAATGTTTCTAGCAACATATTTTACTTGTTGTATTCCAAGATTTTCTTTACCCTAATGTTTACATTATCCTCTTTGAGTGTTTTACTATTCTGCTGTTCTCTCCAGTGCATATTTGTGAGTTAAGGTAATCCTGGGTAAAATTTGTCACCAGGAAAGATACTTGAAACGTTGGCCTTTGCCCTTTGTGACTGCAGTGCACAGAACCCTTGATTTTATTTATATATCAGCATTTTTCTCATGAGCATGTTTATACTTCTTCTTGTGCTCTCTTTCACACCAAATGTTTGTAGACATTGATGTTTGGGTAACCTTCAAGTGCAAACCCACCACACTGGTTACTCTATGAACAGATGGGTCTGGCTATGTAATACATATTCTCCTGTTTGCTGAATATACAATTTGGCTTTTTTTTCCCTGCCACACTTTGCTTTAAGGTCTGTTTGTCTGTGTCTTACCTTGAATAGCAGAGTTACATTCCTTGAGTGTAAGCACTAAAGCTGGGACAACTGTTCCAAGTTCACAACTATTGCCAAAAAGCACTCTAGGAACATTCAGATGATAGTTTTTCCCTGCTCTTATGTAGCTGACATTGTATGCATGTGGTTAAGTGTAATTGTACAGATCAAGCTTTCAGGGTAAAATCTTACAATAATTTGGCAATAGGAATATTTTTATGTTGCTTGTAAATTAAAAATCTAGAATAGAAGCTCACTTGCTGAAAAGATTTGTGCCAGAAGTGATAGTACCAGTTTAATTTTCTAATCCTCAGACTAGTTTGCATGTTCCCAGATTTTTGCTTTGGCACCTTGACAGCAGCAGTAACCTCATAAATTCCACAGGTTGTCAGCAGTGGTAGTGATCATRTGCATGGAACTGGTTTTGTACTCTCCCTGCTTATTTTCTCAAAACTAAGGTTTCACCTTAATGTCTGTGAGCAAGTTCCCAAATCTGTCTTCCTTGTTTCAGTTGTTCCCTTACGTCGTAACCTAAAAGTGCAGTTCTGTGTTATCTGGCTTCCTAAAGTGATTCAGGTGTCAGGCCAACTTTTTATCTCTGCTCCTAAATGAGGAAGCTCTGCTATACACCACTGTGCTTGTTTATATGCTGTGCTTTGGAAACTGAGAATGCTCAGAATACTAGAAAGTTGACAGTTACAAATTTTTAGAGTTAACTGGAAATTTTTAGAATTAACTGTTTAACTGGAAGCTTGTTTCTGAATTTTGAAAGCCTTTATAAAATCAGAGAGAATAAAATCTAAATAAAACAATACTCATTTAATTGATTATAAGAGGGTTGCAAACAGCTTATTATTTTTTTTTTCTGCTGGGACATGCTCTCCTTTAAAAACATAGAAATTGAAAAATGTAAATTGTTGAGATATACTTAATGAACTGGGTTTTTTTATTATTAGAGAAGGGAGTTGGTGAAGTGATCCCTAGGCTTCATGCATAGTAGAAAGGATTCTAGACAAAGCCGTTAAAATGGCTACAAATTTGTTTACATCTGGAATACCCTTATTAGTTTGTATTATATAGTAAGTAGTCTTGAGTATATACTCCTGGAAATGAATGTGAAGAAGAGAATTTATAACTTCATAGTGGGTACGAGCAGTTATTTTTAATAACTTGCAGAGAGTCTAGTCAGGTATATTTTGCTTGAACTTTCTAGGCATTCAGTTGTTTTGGTTGTTAAGCATTTTCCTTAGGCTTTCAAGTTACAGGAGTAGACTGTGCTTTCTTTGTGAGAGTAAGGACAAGCAGTAAATGAAACAGTGAATTAAGTTCAGTCCTAAAGCATAGACCCTTTGATAAAAATGACCTTTACTGTTATTTTTTTTCTTTTTGGTATGTTTTGATAAATTTCTTTATATAGTTCAGAAGAGATGAAGTAATCAAATGTGCATTTTACATGTTCATTCTACAATAAAGTATAATGAAGAAACGTTTCCTAATTTAAATAGCAAAAATTGCATTTCATTTCAGTACTTTGTTTAAATTCCAGCTAGAGCTGCTGGGGTGATTTAATATTTTGACATTCTGCCAGTTTAAATTCAAGTGCTCTTTTTCCTGAAAGATAAGTTTGTGTTTGAGTTCCTTCCACTCTTATTTTCAAATTAGTATTCTCTGCCAGATTTGTTGGATCTTGATGTGTTATCTGCAGTTTTTGATCTACTGCAGCTTTCCCCCTGAGTTTTCTGCTTTTAATTTGTCTCATGTATGTGTTGAGAAAAAAATTCAGTTCTCCATATGCTTCCAGACATACTTATTTTCTGATTTTGGAAAGCAAACCTACAGATTTCCAGAGTATATCTAGGAAATAAAACTGAAGATTTCTTAAATGGTTACTTGACTTTTTGCTGCTTGTTGTGCAGACAACTTTAAATTATTATCAGTCTTACAGACTTAACAATTTTATTCTGAAATGTGAATATTCTTTTACCTTAGGCAGTAAAGCTTCTAACATATCTGAGAAGGCCTAATAATCTGTGAGCTAAGTATTTGTGTCACTACCATAGTTAGAAAATCTCAGTGTTTATTTCTAACTAAGTTTAAAGAATGTTTTGTTTCTTTGGGTAGGTAGAGGATGGATTCTTTTTAATAAATTTAATCTATGAACTCAGCAAAATGACCKCATTTCTGTAATTATATAAAACATCTATTATGACTGACCTTTGTAGTCTATTAGCTAGAAGACTTTTAATAAACTATAGGTGATTTTTTTAATAATATTAAAAATCTCACATGAACCCAATTTATTTTTTCTTCATAAGATACCCACCTTAAGTCTTGTTTTCAGCTTGATCACTCCATGAAACAGTAAGTTTCCCTCTAGATTCTCCTGCCGGAAACTTGTCTGGTGTTTGTGGTTCCTTACAAAATAAACATTATTTTAGGAAATGTCTTTGTCAACCTTTCAACTGGGTTTTACAGCTGGAGAGAGGAATGTTCAAGTGAGGGTAACTTGCTGTGCATTCTGAACTGCTAACACACTTGATTTAATAAATAGTTTGCTTTTGGTGCTGTTTGTGCATCTAGGGCGTCATGGGCTTTTTTTTTGTTTGGTTTGGGGTTTTTTTGTGTGGTTTTTTGGTTGTTGTTTGGGGTTTTTTTGGTTGTTGTTTGGGGTTTTTTGGTTGTTGTTTGGGGTTTTTGTTGTTGTTTTGTTTTGTTTGATTTTGTAAGTCTCCTTTAGTTAGAGTAACTGTTTTTATTAAAAAGCAGGCACAGGCTGTTAACAGTCTTGTGAATTAACATCAGAGGGTCACAGGTATCTCTGAACAGATTGACATATCTGTTTCATCCTTTGAAAATTACTAAAATGGCCATCAGTAATGGTTGGAAGTGCTGTTTTTAGAAAAGTGAGGTGGTTTCTGTGTAGTTCAGCAAAGGATGTCAGCTGTGAGCCAGATCCAAGTGTTGATCACTTCAGCCCTTTGTCACCTCCTTGCCTTAACACTGTTGCTTGTGAGGCTCCAGAGCAAGGAGCAGAGCAAGCCTATTGTCAGGGCTCCTGGCCTTGTAGTTTAAATAGCTGTACATAGTGCATCTGTCAGTTTATCCTCTGTTACTGTGATGTCTCTCCCTTAAGGGGAAGGAAGCAGCCAAGATTCATAAATGCTCATAGTCAAAAGGAACAACAAAAGTCAGAGGGTCAGCAATCAATCAGAAAGTTTTGTTAGTGCATTACAAATTTGGAGTGGAAGTTGCTGTTTAAGTCCATGACCTACTGCATGAGTGCATGGCAGTGGATTTTGGATGAAGGATTTGGGTGAAAGGGAAGAGAGAAAGGAAGAGATGAATCAAAGAAAGAGATCACTAGTCCYGTTTCCAGAGTCAGTGCAACTGATGGGATGTCCAGGATCCTGGGGGCACTAAGTGGGCTTGTGGGAGGTTCTTTTTTATGGATAGGTTTCCTCATCCTATAGACAGGTTTCTTGCTTTGCCCGCAAATTACCCATCCCGTGCAGTCTGTTCATTTAGACCTTTCTGGAAATGCTTCGGGTGTTTTGGTGTTGATCCCTCTTGGTGTTGATCCCTCTCTGCAGTCCAAGCCCACACCTTGGCCTCATTCCTGTGCTTGCACTGTACCGTGTGGTGCTTGTATGTGTCTCCAGGAACTAGACCAAGGTTATTTCTCCCAGAGAAGTGCTGTCCTACCTCTGCATAGCCCCTACTCCAGCTACTTCTTCTTTCTCACGGCATGTTAGTACCAACAGCCTTTGTCTGTTATTACCAGCAGTCCTTGGTTGGCTCCACAGCCATCCAGTTATCAGCATTTGAGACATACACATTAGTCCCTTATCTTCTGGGATTCTGTAGTTGCACATTCCAAGAAGAGTGCCCAGCCTTTCTTTGTCTCTGGTGACCAAAAACTTGTCACAGAATCTAACTAGAGCACAGTGGATATGTACCTCTTTATCTGGTGTTTTCTTCATTCCTTTGAAGCTGGAAAAGTGTTGCTAGGGAGAGTAAGGACCAGGAACCACCAGGGGTCCCCACAAGATTTCACAACCAGTGGTTCTGTGCTTGCACAGTGTTTTGGAGAGCTCTATAGGATTTTTTTTCCTTGGATCTCAAGGGCTTTAGTGTGTCTCTAAAGAAGTTTTAATTCAGATCTTAAAAATCTTTGGTAGCTGCTGTTATTGAGAAGGTGCTTTAACTGGGATAATGGTGCTTTTTCAGATTCCAATTTGACAATCCTGAATTATATTGAATTTGAACGCAGTTATCTGAAAAATTCTCAACTCAGGTGTGACCCTGAACATGGGAATCTGTACACATGGTTAGGCACTGCTCAGTGCATTTCTCTGAAAAGTTAAAGAAATATAGTATGATTTACAAGATTTATGACCGTTCTGGTGATGTGTAAAAGCTCTGCTCCATTGTGTAGACCTCAGATGACTTCATCCCAAGTCCACATTAAAAAGACGCAAAAGGCTTTAAAAACTGTAAAGATACACTGTTGCAGTGTCCTTTCATCAAACAGAAAATGAGCATCGTGACCTAACACTCAAAAACAAAAGTTGCATTGTCTGCAGTAGAAACTGCAGTCATAGTTCCTGCTCTTCAGAAGAGTGTGGGTTTCACCTTTCAGTTGTCTTAAGTTTCAGTGTTATTTCTCATCTGAATATGATTTCAGAAGGGAGACCAGAGACTTTTATTTTACCAGGGGAACTCTCCATCTTTTCTTTCCTGGACTGAATATTTACAGGTATAGGTATTGACCCATTAGTTTAGAAACTAGTACTGTATCTTATATGTATTTTAGGCTTGCTTCAAAGTGGCAGCCATGGACACAGTTGTTTCTCATGATTTGACCCAGGATCAGTACTTGCCTGTGAAGCTAAAAGCTTTTGATTCATACTTGCTTTTATACTTAGTTAAGGTTCATGATAAGGGATTATGTTCTTAGCTTTTCTTTTTCTTTTTTTTGTCCTCTCCTTTTTAAACTGTTGACTAAAAACCCCTCAAAGACCTCACCACTCATAGAGCTGCTTGTTACTGTATCTGTGTGTGAGACCACTCTTCAACTCTGATAGCAGAGTTTTTTCTAATGTATCAATAAATTAGGTTAGTTTAGTAATAGAGTTTTCAGCTAATCCAGCCAGTTTGGTTGAATGCCATTAAAGTATATACTTTAGTAACTTGGTCAATGTGAAATGCCATTAAAAAGTATTCACATTAATAATTGGATGTGAAAGCCTTCTGTCAGGTAGGCTAATATCTTCATGACAAGTGGGTATAATTCCTCAGCTGTCACAACTATGGCTAGCTATAAATTTTCTGGTTAAGTCATTTTAGGGAGTGGAGATGCAGTGGTTTTGAATATTTTATACAAACTGAAATCAATGTACTTAGTGTTTGGCATCATATGACCAGAAGTATGAGTTTGATATTCATCCAGTAATTAGGCTGTCAAGTTTTAGTTGTTTTTTTGTTGGGTTCTTTTTTTTTTTTCTTAAAGCTGAGGAGATAAAAAGTGCTATCAAAATGAGTATTTATAGATTTTGCTTTTCTGCAGGCCAGGTATATAGTGATGATATTCTATACTGGTATTTATCATAAAAATGAATAAACTTTTGGGGTTGTTATTTATATTAAGTGTTTTTAATTAACTAAGAGAGGTTAGATTCAATATAATGTAGATATGAATTCTGGGTTTTTTTTTTGTTGCAGTTTCAAAGCTAAGACTTTCTTTTCATGTCATTTTGTCTTTGTGTTTCTGTTCATATTTGAGTACCTCTCTTTCCTCCATGAGTGTAAATTTTATTTTGAAAGCAGCTGTGAATGAAACTAGTCTAAGCTTTACCTATGGATATTTTTGGGAACTGACTTTTTATCTTCTATTCCAAGACAACCTAGGCATCTACTACATAAACTCAAATAGATTTTTTTTTTTATTTTAAAGTCAAATAGCTTCAGTTAACTGACAGTGCTCCGTCATAACTTTGTTCTTCCAAAGATGACATAAAAATTGACCAAGATCCTTTTCTGAGGTCAATTATAGAATCACAGAAAGGTTTGGGTTGAAAGGGACCTTAAAGATCATCTAGTACCAACCCTCCTGCCATGGGAGGAGGGTTCTACTAGGCACCTTCTGCTAGACCAGGTTGCTCAGAGCCCCATCCTAACCTGGCCTTAAACACTTTCTGGAATGGGGCATCTACAGTTTCTCTGGGCAACTTGTGCAGTGCATCACCACCCTCACAGTAAAGAAAAAAAGGTTTGATTATTTTTTTTGAGTATTACAGAGAATGATCTACATATGTATTTCTGTAAAGGTTAGCATAGGCATTCCTAAATTTTAACGGTTTGCATTACTGAATATCCTGAAGAATTTTTGTGGTCAAAGCTGAACTTGAAGTGTTACGATCTTTTTAGGCCTTTCTGTGAAGAAATAATCTGCTAGTGGTCAAAAAAATGCAGTGAGAAATTCCTCACAATACATTCACCCATTTTCCAAACCTGGAGTTTGGAAGAAGACTTATGTTCTCATCCTGCTTASGTGTTTTCATGTCACAGACAGAATAAATAAATGAAGGCTGGATATGCTGACTCTGTGGTGAAAATGGAAATGTAATTTTAGTGTTAATGAGACTTAGAGAAAGAGTGGCTACAATATGACCTTTGTTTTACAACTGTTGTAAAGTTCTTGTAATTTATGAGTTTAAAATTTCTTTCTGAAGGGCAGGTTTATTTAAAAACTAAAAAAGAAGATACAGGATTTAAAATTAATATAATATGGGAGGTTTAGAATTCAAGGATAAAAGCTTAATTCTGCTTTCATATTTTGGGCAGATGTTCGGACATAGACCCCCATATATACATGTTACACATTCTTATGTGTAAAGCTTGGATTCATAATTTTAATTTCATCTGCTTTTGCTTCTTGAGTGCATTGCATTCTCACAAGGTGCTGTCCTTGAGTAGGGTTTTTGGAAGCTATGGGTGAATAAGAGGACAGGCAGTCACCTTTTAGCTTAGTAGTTAGTACTGAATAAAAAAATTGAATCCTACACTGATATTTTAATTAATCAGGTTTCTTAATTTGAAAAACAGTTCTTTTGTTAAACTCAATCATTGTGGGTTTTAATTGGTTTTTGGTTTTTGTGTCGATTGTGTTTGTTGGGTTCTTTGTTGTTATTGGAGTTTTTTAGTTGTTTTTGACTGAACTATTTAAAGAAAATTTGTAATCTGGAATCTGGAAAAGTACTTTTAAGTCTTCACTCCACCCCCCTTCTGGGGAAATAATAAGCCTAAGCTGCCTTTTTTCTCCTGCAACCCCCTTGAGATATAGGAAAGTGTTTTTATGGGATAACAAAGCGCGTTCTGGAGATGTACTGATTGCTTGGATCAGCTGTCAACAAATGCCTTGTAAATCTGGCATCTTACTGTCCTACTCTGTTTTTTCCATAGACGTGTCTCTGCACTGGAAGTGGTTCTCTCAGCTGACTTGCTTGTCTGCATGACCTTTTAATTGTAGAGCTTGAAAGAAAAGCAGGATGTCTGACGTTGGAGAGCAGAAAAGTGCCTGTGGTGTTAGACTATTCAGAAAACTGCAACAGCCTTACACACTTTTCCTGCTGTTAATGTAGCTGTTTGTCCACTGTTCTCCTTTACCAATGTAGTTACTGTTTGCACTGTATTTATTAGATTTCTTACAACATACTTTGCCCATGTGCTCATTACTTTCTTCTCTCCCTCTAGTTGTAACAGGTAAGATATCCTGCTTTAGTTTTCTGTTCTTCAGTTTGGTTAGAGTTTTTTTGCTTGTTTGGATGGTTATTTTGTTGTTTAATTTTTTCAGTGCTGGAGGCTTCTCTGTTAGCCTCCTTTTTTAGAAGTATTTTGATGGGTCAGGACATCCTGGATATAACCTTAGTATTAGAAGCATGATGGGTGCCTTGCACCTTTTTTGCTTTACAGTCTTTTCATAGAAGACTTTGATATATGAGTTGGGTAAAATTCTTTCCTGTTTTGAGAACTTCCTGAATATTGCTTGTATTTTCATTTTAAATTATTCTTACAGTGCATTGCTTCAATATCTTTGGGTTTTTTCAAAGATAATCAGAAGCATTTTTGAGTTTGCTTTCTGAGATATTTGGACTGGACTCTGGATCAAAAACGTGGTGCTTTGTAGAAATAGGTTAAAAGTAACTTTAATGTTCTCATTAATCTTTTGTAATTTCTCTTGAATTTTTACAGTAGTCTAGGTTGAAAAGGTTTATTGCTTAAATATTTACTGTAGCTAGAATTTATTGGGAACCTGGTCTAGAATTTTATGTTTTCTCCTTTTACGGGTTGACTGGAATTGAGGTTGACTACCATTCAGCCAGTGCCCTTTTTCCTGTGTGCAATTTCTCCTCAGTAACTTCTGTTTTTTCCCACTTGCTGCTTAGTACCTGTTCGGGTAGGGCAGGGAATCTGTGGAATGGATTTGACATTAAAAAATGGCAAGTTGGCTGATTATTTATCCCCTCTTGACTCCATAAGCATTTGTGCTGTTTGTCTTACATAAACATACTCTTCCAGTTATCCACAAGGGATAATCTGCACCAGAGTGCATCAGGCATGATACTGGTATCTCTTCTGTCTGTTGTAGTAACAGAAATAATTTTACTGGCTCTTTGTTTTTCTTACTATTGATGCCCTTCAATCTGTTTCTGGGGAGGAGTCTACTSTCCACACCCACATCACTCCCTTTCCTTAACTCAAGTGAGACAGATCTCTCACCTGCTAGCAGTGTTTTACATCATGTGAACTTGTAAGTTATCCTGAGTATTTAACACAGCTCTAGATGGTGCATCACTAAGCTTTTATCGTAGTTTGTTCAACAAACTCTTCTTTAAGGCACACAAGGATATTTGTTGTATGTTGTCCTGTCCCCCCCCCCCCCAATAGTTACAGGTAGTGGTGGACAAATTAGTGATTGACATGTTCTTAAGTAAAATTTTAGTCCTTCGTTAAGCTTATTGAACAGTTAACATTCTCCTCATCTTAGTTTCCTGCATTCCTGCTACTGCTGCATGCTGTTGTGAGGCAGGATCTGTAACAAGGAGTCAGATACTAAGTACTTGGGGTACTTGACTCTCTAGGAACGCAGAGCAGTAATTAAAATCCTKGTAAAAATCCTCAAAATGAAGGGTTTTGGTGTTAGAGATTTTGCTTGGCTGTTGGACAGGTCTGTCAGCAGCAATAATTCTACAGCAGGATACACACAGTATTTAAAATGAGAAGGGCTGTAAAACCATGCCTGTCATACAGCTGGAGGCATGGATGTACCAGAGGAGTTAGCCTGTGGAATCACACTTGTGGAGAAGTGTTACAGGGGTTCTCTGCAGTATGCTTGATCTGGCTCTGCAGAGTGTTGGTTTTGTTTGTCTGCTGCTGACCCACTGGTGAAACTTTGCCTGCCAGTGTAGCCAGTCTGAATGCATTTTCTCATTAGTTATTTCTCCTAATCTAAATAGTAGGTTTGTAGTAAAATTAACTGAAGCAGTGGAGTTTAATGTAAGTGAATTCATATTTTATTTTAGAAGATACATTTACATTGTTTACACAATGAACATTACATGCTCTCTCTTTATACTGTAATAAATATTTTTTTCTGAGAATACTACAGGAAAATGTCTTTATTAGATAAAAAATCCTGTATATGGCTTCCGAAGTTGGTGCTGTAATTAAAAGACTAAGCAGGCTGCAGCCATGCCCTCAGTATGCGTCAAACACAACAGCAAATGGTTAGTAACAGAACCCAGTACTCATGCTTCCCTAATTTGGGTCAGTTAACACCATTTCCCTCTGAGCTCAAATAATTGCTTTCAGTAATTGTGTTTCTTCTTGTGTTTGCAAGAGAGAGACACTCACAATAAGGATCTTTAGGAGTTCTTGGAGCTGTTTGAAATCAGAGTTTGGAAGGCTTGACACAAAAGTAGTAGTACTCTTGGAGTCTACATTTGCTGCCTCTTTGTTGTTTTGATAAATTGACAAACAACTTTTTGTGATAGACCACCATTCAGTTAGAATTCTCCTTGTTAATTGTTCTCTGTTTCATAGTAAAGATTAGTAAAATCAGAGGAAAAAAGAACTGTTAAAAATCAGGTCTACAATAGGAAAAGGATACAATAGACAAAACCATATGTTGTGTTACAGGGATTTTTTTGTGTCCTGTCCTTTTCATCTTCTAGTGCTACTTCTATGGACATGGCAGGAGACTGTTCTGTTTCCTTGCAAACCTCACCAGAATGTAGGAAAACTCATATATATTTAAAATAAAAATTTCACTTGAGTAGGAGGATGAGTTGGCAGATGAGTCTATAGTATGGTTTTGGTGCAGGAAGCAGGTGGAGAAAGGCAATGAAGGATGCGGTGAGTGGAAACACTTCCAGGAAGTCCCATTTTCTCATTTCAGCTGTGCTATGTGGCTTCCATTTATGATAACACCCCACTGGTAGTGGCAAAATGATGCTACCAGGACTTTCTGTGAGCACAATAATGAAATAGTCAGTCTATATGTGTTCTGACATTTGGGGAGGCATGTTCTTTGTAGGTACAGTTTTTTTGTGAATTCCAAAAATTACTTTGTGTGAAAAGTTTGTATCATTTGAACAATGTCATGTATAGCTTCTGATTTAATTGTAAATTGTGATCTGATTTATTTAGGTAAAACAATGGAGATGCAACTCTATTTTCAAATAGAATATGCTTCCTAATATGTCAGTGTGAAATGTTTTTGGCTGTCCCTTAAGCTTTGCTCAGTACCAATAAAATGTGAGAAGACCAAGAAAAAAATTCACATAAAGATGAATGGAAGAAATTGATCTGAAGAGAGAGTATGTTTAAAATTGTAAATACTTTTTTTTAAGAACTAACAATGAGTAGAGTCAGAGAGATCTGTCTTGCCAATAGTAGATCTCTAGGGAAGAGAATAAGCATATGCAAGTCTCCAGAATGCTCTCCAAGCCTCCAGCTTGTTGTTGTCTTTAATGGCTTTTTATGTTGATTTTTGTTGTTGTTGTTCTGTCAGTTTTCTCACTGCATTTTGAACCATTGCATTCTTCCATAAAGTGGCAAAGAATTCCACCACTTGCCTACATGTTGTGTGAAGAATCAGTCTTTTTTCCTCTGCTTGTTACCTTACCTTTTTCATCATGACATGTAGGGGCCACTGAAACACAGCTGATGTTCTTAACTTCCTTCACACCACTTACGGTTCTGCTGACATCTGTTGTATCATCTTCTACATAGCACCTTTTCCAGACTGAAGACTCCTGATCTATTTTATTGCCCTGCAGAGGGAAAGCTATTTTTTTCTCTCTATATTTATTGCCACTGTGCTCTTCTGTAACCTGTAACTCTTCTATAATCCTCGTGGACTTTGTGCACTAWGTGAAGTGTTTAAGATATGGACAATCTGTGGATTCATTTAAGGCTTTAAAGAAGTTCTCTCTCTTAACTGATAATTCTTGTATCAGATTAGCTTTTTCTGTATTGCTGCTACCTTTTATAACTTGTGGTATTGTCACCTTAAAAAGTTTTCCCCAAAGCATGAAATACTTTGATGTAAATTTCTTAGTGTTTTTTGAATATTCAAATAGAAAATAACTTTTTTTTTTTTTTTTAATATGTATATACAGGTTATAAAGCAGCTAAATGGAGTCTGAGCAGCTGTTTCATAGAGGCTACTATCGAAACAGTTACAACAGCATAACTAGTGCAAGCAGCGATGAGGAGCTTTTAGATGGAGCAGGTGTAATTATGGATTTTCAGACCTCTGAAGATGACAATCTCTTGGATGGTGATGCATCCATTGGTAAGTTAATTTCAGCTTAAAAATTTATCTGAAATGTATTTTTATATGTTGGGGGTTTTTTGTTGGTTTTTGCTTTGTTTTGGTTTTGGCTGACCAAATCGGATGCTTTTCTGTTAAGCTAATCTGTCCTTCAGGGAGATGCTTTAAATCTGAAAGGGTTGAACATCTTTCTGTGTGCTTGCCTAGCAATTACACTGTGTGGGATGACTTCTAATACGAGGCAGATATTAACATGCTGCTGACAAATGTAAAGCTTGCTGTCAAATAGCAGGGCAGCTTTTCTGCTGCTACCTGGTTTTTGGAAGTCTCACTGTCTCCAGTATTTCCTTGATGGAAAAATTAATAGTCTGTTTTGATAATGACTTCTAGAGATAAATTTGTGCTTCATTTAGCTTCACTTCTGTAAAACAGAGGCAAAAGCCAAAACTAGAGGTATTGTTAGAAGCAACAGAAACACAATATGAGTTGAACTATTGACTAGATAAAAAGTTGCAAAGAAAACTTTCTACTGTGAATGCTGTAAAACCACTGGAGTAATGTAAAGAGGAAAGAACTGGTAAGCCCTTTTTCTTATTAATTTAGGAAAATAGTTCATTGTAGTGGAAGCATTAACATTCATTTAGAAATAGTCAAAGTGGGAACTGAACTGAAGAAGGGAAAGAAATTTCTGTTAAAGAGACTAAACTTAGTGTATAACTTAAATGTATCCTCTGGTCACTTCCTCTTGTTTTGTTTAAAATTAAACTCATTTTCTTGAGTTTTGCTCTTTTTTAGTGCCTTTTTCCTCTTCTCCCGTTAGCATTTAGTTGTTTTCCTTCCCTACATACATTTCCCCTTTGCTGCACCTAGCAGTTGAATGTTGGCATTGTACTAGATGGCTGTGCTGTATCCTTATAAGCATCCAGCATCCTTCTCACCTGTATTCCTTCTATCTAATTAGGTATGTCTTGAATGTGCTGTTGTTTAACTTGAATACCAATACAGGTATCGCAAGCAAGGACACTATCAATCTACATATCCCTTCTGGCACATTACTTGGAGAGCACTAGCATGCTAAAGTCCAGTACTTAAGAGTTAGGAAATTATTAGGTGGACAACTGGCTTCTGTATATTACTCTTTGCTCTCAATATCTGGCACTTTTAATAAAGTGAGTGCCTTGTTTGTCTACCATAACATTTACAACCTTTAATGAAAGTGAAGCTGCTCTAGTTATTGTATATATAAATAATTTCCATCATTTCAAGCATGAAGGAGAAATGAGTTTACAGTAAAATAAATAGTTTCAGAGCCAGTGTTCTGCCCTTTACTTGTTGTGAAATCAGATCCATAAATTGAGTCTAAACAGATGAGATGGTTGTTTTGTTTACATTGTCAAAATCAATGCTAATTGCTGCACATGCCTGCAGCTCCCATCGTGTTGTAACGCTGAAGTATCAGAATGTGGGCTGGTACATAAATATGAATGTATTTTCTTTCCTGGAGCTTAATTTTCTGCTAATGACTTGTCTGTTTGCCCCAATCCTGGACTCCCTGTAAGAGCCAGCAATAGTAATAAGTCCTATTATTTTATTTAAGTGAATGGTGATTTATGTGTCCCTATACTTGGAAAATGTTTTATTGTACAGCAAATCATGGTAGACATCTTAGTAGAAGATCAGAATCCGATGTTAATTTTCTTTTTGGGTGGTAAGAACATATTTTGAAAAATGTTGCTAATAAACTTGCATTCAGGAAATGAACATCTATGTTTCTCATTCCTTAGGTGTCCAAATGTGTCAGGTGTTTTCTCTTTTGTGTTTTTCATACAGTAAATCTCATTGACAAGACCAAACAAGGGCTTCTTTGTATGTGCCCATTTTGTAATTCTCTCTACTCACTCAACATCAACTGTTTGGTTTGTTTGTATTATTATTATTACTATTATTTAAATGCTCTTAGTGTTTAGGTGTATTTTTGTTCTGTTAAGTCTAAGTACAGAGGCATTCACAAAACAGAATGTGTCCCACCTCCTGAGGAAGGGCTGGACCATCCCAGTAACTGGAAGATCACATGCTTCTCAGCACTGCAGGCCCTCCAGAGCATCATGTGAATTGAGAGGCCTTAGGTCTAACTCTGTGCTTATGCAGGCAGACCCTGCCACAGTCAGGACCCCTATTTAAAAATACAGTGTGGTTTAAATCCGTGGGACTGGTGTCTTAGCAACATGAGCAAAATGGCAATAATGTGTCTGTACCTAAAATGATTAAAGCTGCATAGCTGCTGTATGTAAGCTTGTAGTACGAGTGAGCACAGACATGAGTTTATCCAATCTGGGTAAGCTGCTATAGACAATAGAGTGCACATCAATATTTTACAGTTTATGTAATAAAATACAGAACTGCAGATTTTTTAAAAAATCAAGACCATGCAATGAGGAGAAAATGGATTAAGGAATAGTTTTATCTTTTGTATTTTTTCAGCTAACGAAAATAGAAGCATAAGCTGCATATATATTATGTTGATAAAAGGCTAACCATATGGAATTTCTAAAGTAATTGTAGTCTTTCTCCCTCATTCAGAGAGCAGTAAGTTAAAAGAAGTCTGCTTATTTCATTAGGCTTGCTCAGTCCCTTGGCTCTCAGGACAGCAATTCTATAAAGCTGCACAGTACTGCTATTCACATTACCACTCATACTTAAGTACTTAACTGATGTTTAGAAGGCCATTGAAGCTGTTACACAGTGGTGAATATGTCTTCTGTTGAAAGCATGTGGAAATTGGATGATGTTAGGGAAAGAATGCTAACCTCATATATTCCTTGTCTCATGTGGGAAACTCTTTGGTGTTATATGGGACTAAATCAAGGAATGTTAACTGAAACCAATAATCAGAAAGTCCTGTCACCTAGACTTTTAGGTTTATTTAATATTTAGTTAATGATGATTTGTCTTTTTAGTGTCATCTTATTTGAAATGTTGTGAGTAATTCTATGTTGGGGAGCCACCATTATCTTAAAACCAATGCTGTACAACAATCTTGCTTTTCTTAACACCATCAGAAAGCATGTAATGAACCTGTCCTTTACTGTCTCATCTGATGAAAATACAGAGATTGTGATGATGTGGTATTGTAAACTAAATACATATATATGTATAGGAATTATATATGAGTATGCCTGTTATGTTCTCCAGTAGCTGTTTTCTTGGAATGAATGACAGATTTCAAGTGTCAGTGTTATGGAGAACAAGCAGGTTTTATGAAACTGTGAATTCTTTGAGCGTAGTGTGCTTTAACATGCTAAATAATTACATTGCTGTGCATGTGGAGACTTGGATGGCTTCTACTGAAGCCCTGCCTTGAAGGTATACTGCCTGTCAGCTTTGAACAAAACTTCCTTTTGTTGCTTATCAAAACTTGGTAGTACTGAAGTTAGTGTTTTTCCTTGTTGAAGTGCTGGCTAAGAGTATGGTGACTTTATACTGAAATGGAAGCATCTGTCTCTTTGTATGAAGGATGGGTTACCAGAGCTTATATAGAGAATGTATATCCTTATATGCAATTTGTGGAAGTCATTTTTATCATGACTTACTTGTGTTTTATTTTTAGACTGTTTGCCCTGCTTCTTGCTAGGTCAATGTAAACATATTACTCTTATGACTGGAAAGCTATCACTTGTTTAATACTTAAGTCATATAAGCAAATATTTACTGGTGTAAATTTACGAAGCTATACTATTTAGCTTTTAAATAAAATGTTACACTAGGATAGTTAATTGTTTCCTATCAATTTAGCAGAGGGAAAAAAATTCTTTCTATATTTCCAGAGTGGCAATATATTATTAGATTAATATTTTAACTGTAGATTCCGATGAGAAGATGAAATATCAGTTCTTCTTCTCTTGGCAGTGGTTTGCCTTGCCCATGTGTAATGTTTGAGAGAGTCTCCACAGTCCTTGGCTATTAGCTGGGCTTGAAGGGTGTAACAAGTCCATTCAAAGGTTCAAACTTTTTCCTGTTATGACTCAGGGTTAGCCAACCAGCAAGGTGAAACTTACGGGTCTCCATAATTGAGGGCTGTTCATATAATAAAGGATTTACATCAGCCTACAGAATTGAGGGCTGTTCATATAATAAAGGATTTACATCAGCCTACGGAATTGAGGGCTGTTCATATAATAAAGGATTTACATCAGTTTTCACAATTTTTTATTTTAAATTTAGGGCATGCTTAGTAGGAGGTGGATTTTTGTGCTGTCGTCAGACTGCAATTTTTTCAAGGGGCTTACTGAAATCAGATGATTAAACCTTAATTGCAGTAAAAAGGGTTTGCAAACAAATGATCTCACTGGTGTTTACATCTCGTGGTACTTTGATCTGTCTGTGGGAGTCTGAGTCCTG
Organism: Malurus melanocephalus; assembly: GCF_030028575.1. Classification (NCBI taxonomy): domain Eukaryota; kingdom Metazoa; phylum Chordata; class Aves; order Passeriformes; family Maluridae; genus Malurus; species Malurus melanocephalus. The sequence continues at coordinate 44,561 of NW_026623584.1, read as the reverse complement.
AGTGAGCTTGCATTCTTTTTGGTAGCTATAGAGATTCCTGCTTTAGTTGAAGGAGCTCAGTTGCTTATATTGTGAGTTCAGTGTGGAGACAGTTTACAATTTGACATATGGTGTTAACATAAAATTGGCAATACTTAACCTTAGTATGACAACCTGTAAACTGGTAATTCAAAAGCTGCCGCTACAGCCGCTACTATCTCCTTGCAGTGGTAGCAATTTTCCATTGAGAAAGAAAAGAATATGTCAGTAGGTCATAGTGTAAAACACTGCAGCTCTTTCTCCTAAAACCTTTTTACCCATGATTTTGAATCCTTTGCCTTAATAGAGGCTCCTAAACAATCCATTTTTGGTGCCTTAAATACCAGCACTAAAAGTTTTATAATAGTGTACTAATATTGTGGCATTATTTGAGAAACGGAATTCAACTTTCAGCAAGTGCCTTCAGCAGGCAGCTCAGTAAAATCAAGAAGTACCACATGGAGGGGGGGAATTTTTCTGGCAAGACTTATTTATCTTTTCCAACAAGATGTGAATGTTGTTTCACATGTATGCTTATTTCTATTTATCTATTGCCCTTTATAAAGAAAAGGAAGAATACAAAGAAAAGAATAAATTCGCTTACTTCCCACATAAAAAAAATAAGCTCCTGTTATATTCTTTATGTGTTGAAATTGCATTAACAGATTCTTCCTGTTGCTCACAGGAAAGAAGATAGGAAGAAGAGCCTTCAAAATAATTTTGCACCACTGGCATTGTTTTTGTTATTCATCCATGTGTTATAAAACTGACTTGACTGAGCAGTCATTATGATAGTTTGATATAGGTCTTTCCTGAGTTACATGCAACCTATTTTCCAAGTTAGCAATGTTTGCATTAAAGTGCTCATTGTCATCCTCAAGTAAGGAACATAAGGAAGATATTCACTGCCAAATGATGCTGTACAAATTGAAGCATGAGATAACATGATTTGCTGTGATCACAAGGGCAAGCATGAGACACAGCTAATTTATAGAATTAAATTAAACTGTTAAATTGTCAGTAACTACTTATAATTTACTTTTTGCTACTGGATCCTAGTTAGGTTGCACTTCACACTACTAAAGCAGCTAAACACAGGGTATCTCAYAGTATCAAATCATCATTTCTTCTACTTTTTTAGTAATGCATAATGTTGATTTTGTCCACTTAACCTGGAACAGAAGTTGTTTACATGGGTAACTGGGCTAATTAACAAAGTTCTTCTTTCAGGATTTCAAAATTCCTGTCCCCCCACTTCTCCCCCCAAAACTGACTGCAAGATTCTTAGGTTAAGGAAAAAATGTTTCATCTTAGTTATTGCATGTCATTATCAAATGAGTGAATTTCAATCACTATCTGTTTATTATGCTAGTGATTTCCTGAACTATGATGTTTGTTTGTTTGGTTTTTTTTTTTTGGTTGTAGTTGTTATCCATAATGTAAATTCACTTGGTAATGTTGTAGTTGAACAGTCTGTAATGGTGTTACAGAGTTAGTTTAGGCCTTCAGATTATAAATGGATTGGTATGGCATTAGGGTTTCCAAGGGATGGAAATTACTGCAGTGTATATATAGAGTTTTAGTAACCAAGTAGCTTCTTGTTCTCTTAAATGTTTGAAAACAAATAATTATCATTTCAGTTTCTCATAAATACCATGGTCAGCTCTTTGAAGACTTGTCAATSCTACCAACACTCCTTGAATTGTCTCACCCGTCCTTCCTGCCTGAAGTTTTGTTTTAGTATATGAGCCTGATGCTCTGGAAGAAGATGAATTATAATATTAATGATCCATTATTTCCGTCTTTCTGATATTGTATAATCTTGTTGGTTTCCTTCTGCAGCTCTCCTGAAGTGTTTAAAGCAAACTGGCTTTGTCAACAGATGCTGCTGAGGAGGTTGTTACCAACTTGACAGCCTGGTGTAGTGTTAGTATGTGTATGTCCTTCTCCCAGACAAATTGTGTGAATAGTGTAAAATGAAGAAATGAAAACAGAGGAAGTGTGATGGCATACATGTAGAAAGATGAGTCTGAAATGTACAGTGAAATAATTTAGTATAATATATCTATAAAATCTTCAGGAACTAAATACACAATTTTTGCTACAGCTTTAATAATATTCCATTTATTCAATTTAGTTTTGAATTGTTCTCCCAAGTCCACCAAAGAAGGCAGATAGGATTTTAAACAAATTGATGTCGGGCTGTACTCTTGTTTTTTGCCTTTGAGAATATTCTTGTTTACCAGAATTTTAAAGTGAAAGCTTTTTGTCTGCTTGGATTAAACAGAAATATTATTCTGAAAAAGGATATAATTTTGTCCCTGAAACACGAGAACAGCTATACTGAGTCAAACCACAAATCCACCTAGCTCAGCATCCTGTCTCTGACAGGGATCACAAGTTAGCGCTTAAGGAAGACTAAGAACAGGGTGAGCTATAGGCACCTGAGTACTTACACAGCAGTTTATGTCTAGCTGACAGCCTCTCTTGTCCTGTTGGTGGATTTTAATTTTAGTCCTTACCAGTGTATTTTTCTTGAACTGAACTTTTCTCAATAATGCAATTCTTTAGCATCCAAATCATGCCTTACAAGCTCTCATAGCTTAACTACATTTTATGTTTAGCACCACTTCTTTTCTTTATTTTGAACCTATCCAGGCATAAATACTGCTGAGAGCACATATAAGTGCCAAAGTCTTGTCTAGGTTAACACTGGCCCATGTATTAACATGGAGTGGCACATGGATTTCCTTATCATTTACCCTTGTATGGCATAAATACCTAAGCTGTCTTTTGTGTTTTTTAATTTTCATCTACAGTTGTAGCTGCAGAAAATATTTCTGCTGATACAAAAAGTTTTAGGGGATATTATTAGCTTACTGAAGTGAAACTGCTATTGATAGGAGAAGGTTTGATATGAAACTAGGACAGGGTGACCTGAAACTGGGATGACTTGACTGTTGTGCCAAATACACATACTCTGATAAGCCTATCATGCAGTGGTCATACACATGTAGAAACTAACAAGGATTAACACATGAATTACATGATGCTGTCACTGTTATTAGAATAGCAGGTGACAATTTTATTTCCATTGCTACTTATTTTCTCAGTCATCTCTCTTTCAGATTCAGGTCTTCTTATTTGCTTGGATGGACCTTGTAGCTATCCCATCCTTTGGATCCTCTTCACTATCCCTTACTGAATCCTTTCTAATATCTCCAATTTAAAGGGTAGAGTCAGAACTTAACACAGCATTTGGAGGATGGACATGTCCCAGAAATGGAATAAATTTATTCTGACCACTACTAGGTACTGAGCCCATAGTTTAATGGAATTCAAATATACCTGGCATAGTGTATTATTACGTGTTAACAACGTACAGAATTGCTGTTGGCACTATGTCCACCAAGCTTATTTATTTATGAAGAAGATGTAATATTTTCAAATACAGAAGGTAAGCTTGATATATATATATATATATGGCTGCTGTGGTCTAGGAGTGGTACTCCTCAGTTTAGTTTTCCACCAAGACCTTCCAAACCACAGTGCTTGCTCCACCTTCCCCCCTCTCCTGCCACCCCTGTGAGAAGAGGAAAATTGGAGGAAGAAAAGGCAAAAATCACAGCTTGAGATAAGAGCAATTAACTGGAACCAGCAGTGAGATAAGAAAATGAACAGCAACAGCAACAATAGCAACAACAAATGTATACAAAAAAAGAAAATTATTCACATGGAAAAATGCTCACCTCAGAACTCAGCCTGACTGAACCTTACTGCAGCCATGCTTTCCCAACTGGAAAAGAACATCCTTCTTCTTGGAAATGAGAAAGAGTCCCGTTTCCGTGCTCCAGCAATGACGTAAGGTGGTATGGAATAACATAATGTCTTGGTCACAGCCCTCCCACTGGCCTGGGCCAAAACCAGGACAGTGGTGTATCTAGGAAGGAATGCAGCTTGGTGTTATAATTCTGTCCCCTGCATCCCCCTACTATACTTTGAACAGCAAGTTGTAAATAGTAACCAACAGTAAACAGCCCTAAAACAGAGTAAGGGCAATTGAGCAGATGAGACCTATATTCTTACATGCATTTAGATATGAGGAAAAATAGAACAATCTCCATAGCAGAATTTTGGCTAGTCTGAGAAAAGGAAGAAGTGAACTTCAGGGAAGGATGCCAAATCTTCCTATTGATGCATTGTATGGCTTTTGCACATTGGAGTAGGAGAAGAGAACACATATGCCAAGGTGAAAATGCAGCAGTACATTTTTTCTTAGTAAAAGCCTATCCTGCAAACAAAAAGTACAGCAAAAATATAGTAGTTAAGAAGTTCTCAGAGAATTAGAGACAGCAACTTGTCTGCAGAAAATAACTTGCTTTTCTGCCAAGTCCTCCTYGCATGATTAATGCCATAGAAGTAGGTATTTTTAATGTCATTGTAAAACTGATCAATTAAAAAAAACTCCAAAAACTAAGACTGACACCCACCTGTCACAGCTGGTAGCTATATGTAGTCAATATTTTCTTCCAAGCATTTTCTTCCAACCTCACTGGGTTGCACATCAAGTGGTGCTATGGGCAGGCCCAGAAAGAAGTGAAAACTGAGAGCCTAGTCTTGCTTTCAGTGTTTTGGACCAAGATTTCAAACCAGTCTTTAGGCACCAACTTTTTTTTTCCCCCAGGTTTTTTTTTTTTTTGTCTCAGGTGTTAATGTTGCATCATGATTTTATTATTTCCCCTTTTTAAAGTCTATCTTTTCTTCTGCCTCAGAATTTTTTGTGGCAGTGGGGAGCCTTTACTCCTGTTTCCCTGATTGGCAGTGAAGGTTCAGCTACCCTGAGGGGAAGTCAGTCTCGGAACTGATTATACAACTTGCTTGCAGCCATATGACCTGTTCTACTGCATTCTGTTTGCTGCTTGTGTTTAACTTCAATTACCACCTTCTGTGTCTGGACAGTCAGTAGAAGCACCATTGGAAGTTATGCAAAACTGTAGGAGTATAATTAAGAAGTCCGTGGTTGACTAGTGAAAAAGTGAGTTTATTGGGCAAGAACCTGGAGTAAAGTGTTCTCTAGTGGGTGAAATGAGTGTAAGCAAAATTAAGTAACTAATTTGTGGGAAACAAGCAATTATGAAAAAAGAAACTGATTGCGAAGCTATTTTTTCTGTATAATAAAATGGAAATAGGGAAAAGTCTTACTTGTATTACTGCTGGGCATTTTCTCCTGTTTTATTTATTTTTTTTTAACTTCTGTGTTGCTTAAACCCCATCTGCCTTCAACTACTCAACAGCATATGCTATAAATTTGCTTTCTTCTGCTTTTGTTGTATATTTGGTCTAAAATTTTTCTTCTTGTTATCTGTCTGCCTTATTGAGGCTTTTGTTGAGGTGGCAGTGGTGACAGCTTAAGAGTCTTCTGCATTTAGCCTGATACACTGCTCAAAGACAGATTTCTATATACTACTAATGGCCTTGTTTTGTTCCTTCAAAACACATTTTCCTGGGTGTATCTGATTTGTATAACCTTTGGCTTGTTCTTCCATTGTCAGATACCTTCTCTTGAATATGGTTCTTCTCTTTCCCTAGACTGAAAATGAGAAGATGTGGAGAGAGGATTAAAGTGTCCTTTGTCATTCTTAGTATGCCTTCAAGGTGTGTCACCTGTGTACATTTCAGTATTTTCAGAGCAATGGACTTCTGCAAAAACAGGTGCATCTAAGTTATGGTTAACCACAGCATGTGCCTGTGGAGAGTAGTGGATGCACTCAGATGTGCGAGGTTACTTAAGCATGGAGGATTTCTGGGATTGAGACCTTAATCTCTAATTACTGTGGTGAAATTTGGAAAGCAAGCTGTATTCAAACCTGCTGTTAACATGTGAGCTGTTCTGTGTAGTAACTTGGCAATTTAAAGAAGCTCTCAGCCATTTAAAATAAGGATATTATTAAACTTGCTTTAGGCCTTACAACAAGTGTTCATAATATTTTGTACTCCATAATACCCAAAATACATAGTTAGCTAGAGACACCATTTCACTAACTATATGTTTGGAATTTGCTGAACTTCACAACAGAAGTAACTGACATACTCTGTAAAAAATATGAAATTGTCAGACAGTTCAAATCAAATACTTTTTCAGATCACGTAGAAAAAGGGTAATTTGGAAAGATTAGATTGTATAAGTGTTTATTTCTATATTTAAAAAAAAAAAAAAAAAGACTGCTTGTCAGGTTAGTATGCATACTGTCTTTTTCTCTTAAGAAAACCAAAACAACACAAAACCTAATACCAACTTTCATGGTATTGTATGAAAGGGAATACACACAGTGGTGGTGGGTATGAACAATGAGAACACAAGCTGCTGGTAACTGAGAAGGGAAAATGACTGCTCTGCTTTTTAAGAGTAGACAGAGGACTGTATTTGGCAGCCTGTCTATAAGCAGTGACCTTGGAAGAGCTGTTGCAATTTAATATTAGGGGACTCTTGAAATTTAATGTAGCAAATACGAAGTCATATCTGTTTTACACTGCAGACTTCTTGTCATGACTGTCCCTCATATCCATAGTTGATCAGATATGCTCTTCAACAAGTTATATTCTTCATCTTTTCCAGCTCAAATTGGATTTCAGTTTTGTGCAGAAATTTTGCACGTCTTGTTCAAATGAACAGGTTTAGGCCAACAAGTGAGCCATTTCTTTGCAGTTAATGATTTTTATTATCAGTTCTAAGACATTCTTCAGTAACCACATCAAACTCTTAAAGTAGAGATTACCTTCCAGACTTTGTTAATACTAGTCCTTTATATCCTTTATTTAATATTATCTCAAATATGAAGTTGAATTTATGCTGTGGTAATCAATAATCAACATATAATAAATGCACTAATGGTTCATTCTGTAATAACTCTTGCTTCAGGTTACAGAAACTTTTATTTTTTCCTTCTGTGAATGACCTTTTATTTAGAGCCTTACAATAAGATTACAGACTTATTTCCAGATTCTGTTGTGATAAGGAGTTGAGAATGCTTAGGTATTTCTGTTGTCCTTCTCTGGAAATAAGGGATATGGAGATATATATGGATACCTCTTAATAAAGAGGTGCTTACATTTATTTTTTCACAGGCAAATGCATATGGTGAAATGCATAAAGGCTCTACAAGTTTTGGATATGCAAGATCTTAAAGATTCTGGATTTTTGTGATAAAGGTTGTAGGACGCCCCTTAAAAAGTATTTGTTTGTATAGAAAATAGCAAATGGAGCTGTCTGTTTTTTACAATGGAATATCTGTGGTTCAAGAGTTTCCCTTTTCATGGAGATAGATAGTCTTTAAGATTTTGAAATACATTTTTCTATATGCTTGTTCCCCCCCCCCCCCCTTTTCTCACTTGTTTTTCAATCTATAGAGATACCAGCATTCTCTCAATATTTGGATTGGAGCTATATTTTCAACATTCAGTATATTTACAGGCCTGTTAAGTAAATTTAACATTTTCTTTATGTCCTACTCTATCCTCAAAATTATCATTTGCAGTATACATTTTGTAACATTGCTTTATATTAAAAAATACTTCCATAAGAATATACTTGAAAAATTATTTAAGAAAATAATGCATTTGAAAAGTAATACAGATGTCTGTCTGTCACACTTACAGAGGTGCAAAGGCATACCTAATAAAATTAATGCCTTGTTTGCTGTGTGAATGAAACTGAAGCTGGGCCTTGGTGCTGCAGGCATGCAATATATTTAACTTTGCTACTTGCTGAAGTGTAGAAAAGATAAAACAATATCCATATGTATTTCACTACAACTGGACCAACTATGGAAATCCCATGTAAAATAGCTTTCTTGCCATTATTTCTTACCAGCAGTGGCAAAATAGGACCAGTACAAGATCATACATTAAACATAAAATAGTATATGGATTCATTATCTAATAATATCGATTTGAAATGGAAGCAATTATGTAGTCAGTTCAGGATTTCCTGTCTTTAGATACCGGCTGTTTGAAGTGTTTGGGCTTTGCCAGTGCTGTAACAGCCACTGTTTGATGATGCATCACATGAATGCCTTGGTTACCATTCATGTGGGTTGTTGCCTATTTTGAGTCTGTGACTTTTAAGGGACTCAGACCATTTTGTCAATGTGTAGAGTAATGCAAGCTAAGCGTGGACTTGTGTTTATTACATTTTCTTCCACCCCCGCCCCAAGCTTCGTAGTGTGAGTATCGATGTTACACAGTTGTAATACCAGAATAATCATCGGTAAAAAAATTGAGACACCACACCATTTTAGTTAGATATGTAATTAAATTCTTGTTTTAATATTTTTTATTACATATGTTCAAATCTTATTTTTTTACATGTGTTCAAATCTGTCAGTTACTGCTCTAGGACTGAAAGTTCTACGTGGAGTGGGGGAGAGGGAGTTCATGAAAGTGAGGTGAGCTGATCCTGTGGAAGAGAAGGGTTGGCTTTTGGCAGGCTATGTTGTTGTTCCTTGAATATTTGAAAAGAGTAAATGAAATGCCTGAGAGAGAGGATTCTCCCCAGATTCCAGCAATGCATGGATCTTCCCTTCCACATAAAATGCGATTCTAGGTGTTTAGAAGCCTCAGCAGGCGTGGCTCCAGAAAGGTGCGTGAGCTAAGTGCAGCCCTTTTGTGGGAGGTCTGCCGGTTCTGCTGAGCCCGTTCTCCGTTCACCTGTTGACGAGGTAGCAGCTGTGGCGGCTTCACCTGTGCGAGCGCATTCCTTGCGCCCTTCGGCCGGGCGGGGACGGGACCTCGCATCCCCGGCGGGGGTGGCTCTCCCGTGAGCTGCCGCGGGCGCTTCCCCCCCCTCTTCCCGACAGGCGTTCCGTGCCTGCCTTCGCTCTCCGTGCGGCCGGAGCCGGAGCCGCATCCGTGTGGCGGGCGGGAGGCGCAGGTGGCGGGGCCGCCCCGCGCTGACATCAGCGGCGGGGCCGAGCCCGCTCCGCAGAGCCCGGCGCTGCAGAGCCACGGCGGCGGCGCAGGCCGGGCCCGGCCGAACATGGCAGCGGCCCCCGCGGCCGCCCTTGCGTGAGCAATGCCGCGGCCCTCCTGAGCCGGCAGGCGGGCCTCGCCTTCGTCACGTCCATGGATGTCTCTTCCGATCCGTATCTGCCCTACGATGGAGGGGGAGGAGACGGCATTCCGCTCCGGGAGTTGCATAAACGAGGTATGCCGAATTGGCGTTTGAGTTACTTGTTTGCATAKCTGTACGTGCGGGACCGCTGACGGCGTTCGAAACAGAGACGTAAAGGCTTGCTAATTATCACACTGCTTTGTTTCGCCTACCCGATGCCTTTTGTAGAAGGAAAATTCAGTTCTGGCTGGTTCCTGTCTTGTCAGGGATTGTTTTCTCTGCGGGCAGATCAGTCCTGCTTCACATCTAATCGCCCTGTGACTCCATCTTCGATATGTGGCAGGCTTGCCTTTCGCTTGCTCTCTCGGGTTTTTTTTTTTTTTATTTTGTTTTTAATCAATAAAACCATCTCGTGCATGAAAAGAACCCCTCCAAAAGCTGTGTTTGTCACTGACTGACCAAAATAGCTAGTTCTTAAATAGGATATTTACCTGCCTTCTACTAATATGAATAGGAACAGTGTTTGTCTGGCTTTGAAGTTTCCGTACCTGGTTTTAGACTTGACTGGTTGTTGCCGTCTTTGATATGCAAAGGGAAAGCTCTGCAGTGGTAATATGTCAGCTCAGCAAATATTGATGAACTCATAAGGAACTGGTACTTTGAGGTGGGTTCTTTACATTGTTGCTTATAAAGAAGCAGATTTAGAAAACAATGTTATCAGTGTTTAGGTAGGGAAAAAAATTCCTCTTTTGAGCTTACATTTTGTTTCTTAGTGCAAATTTAAAGGAGAACGTGTTGTATAAGGATTTGGTTTTGTCCTGAGAAGTTGTAGTAGAAATAAAAGTTATTCCTTCAAATTCTGAGGGTATAAGTATGTTATATTGTTTGGATTGGATGGTCAAAATGTGGTGTTTCAAACAGTAAATGTAATGAATTCTTACTTTTGTTTAAATTGCTCAATCTATAATTAGAAAGTTATCAGCATGTATAGCTGCTAGTGAAGGCATTAGAGAGGAGGTAAGTTGAGAACAAAGATATAATTTACATAAAATGGGGTTTTTTTTCCCTTCATGTAATTTATTGGTTTGCATTTCCTTGCAAACTCTTATTGGCTCATAATTTATTTTCATCAAGCATTTTATCTGCCTATTAGTAGTTTACATAGAAGGTTGTCTTTTTATGATTTTTATAATGTTTTTCAGCATATCTTAAGAACATCAACAAGTTCCAATACTCTTCCTTTTAGACAAGCAAATTTTATRCTGCCCAGGTCATTATTATGGAGCAAGTGCTAGATAGTTCTCTAAGTCAGATTTTAGAACCATTCTGAGAAATTGAGGCTGGTGTTTTCTTTGAAGATTCSCAAAATGTGGATCTGAGATCTTACCAAGCCTATATATAAATACCCGAAGGGAAGGTGCAAAGAAGGTGGAGACAGGTACTCCTCAGGGGTGCCCAGTGACAGGACCAGAGGCGATGGGCACAGACTGAATACAGGAGGTGCCCTCTGARCATGAGGAAACAGTTTTTTACTGCGAGGTTGACTGAGCACTGTAACAGGTCTCCCAGAGAGATTGTGAAATCTCCTTCCTCAGAGATATTCAAAAGCTATGTGGACATGGTCCTGGGAAAACGGCTGTAGGTGTCCCTGCTTGAGCAGGGGGCTGGATAAGATAACTTACAGAGATCCTTTCTAACCTCAACCATTCTGTGAGCTTAGATTTGTGGATAGATTTAAATATGAGAACTGCAGAACAGCCCTGACATGATACTTGCAGACTCTGCAGTTATAGTTAGACATTAAAATGTGATAAGCTGCATATTCCTGGAAATTAACAGGGTTTAGTTGATTTTTACAGTACAAAAAGTAGATGTTTGCAGTGCAAAGTGGTGTCTGGCACACTGAAGTATCGCTATTAAACATCAGTTTTGCAAATACTGTAATGAAAACTGTGGAGGATTCAACTAGGTAATTCCATTGTGGTGCCACTGCTGGGAGCCAGCAAGACAAATCCCAGTTGTGACTTGTCATTTTTGCAGTTTCACTGAATTCTGTTAGGGCTTGTGCTTCCTGTTTCTAATACCGTATTTCAAAACAAATGTTACTGATACTTCTTGGACTTGCTATAGTGAGTTTAGATTAAAAAAAAAACCCAAACAACCAACAACACAACCTGAATAGCGTCACCGTAATCCCTTTCAAGTTTGAATTTGTCAAGTGCGTATGTCTCATAAGAAAATGCCTCCAGACCAGTTTGTTCCATAGATGTAATTGAAATTTGTGAGTATTTTCCTGCTTGTTTAGAATATCAGAGTAATCTGTTGTTGTGATTTAGCTATTAAAGTAAAGCTTAAAATGCTAGGAGACAAAACTAGAAATTGAAAGTAAATTCTTGACATTACTTTGTGAACTACCAAGATTTCTATTTGCCTCTCATGTAGATTTCAGAGCATTGTAATAACATGCTCTGAGAACATGGGTAAAGCCATTCTGAGAAAGCAGACTTAATTGTTTAAGGCTGTGGAATTTTTTCCCTTATTCACATACTGACAACTCTTATGTYCTGCAGAGTAATGTTCACGTCATGCAAAATTGCTTTGTAACATCAAAGCATTTGTTGCACTAATTGACTGCAGTGGCTTGCCCAAAGTAGCTGTACCTCAGCAATTACGAAATGACTGTTTAAATCATCAGGGGTCTTGGAGGTTTAATTAACGGCCTTCACTAATGTTCAGTGAGGTAAAATGCAAAGTATTGTAATACATTATTATTAAAGGCCTGATCCGTTACCTTACATTAAGATTCTTTTTCAGCGCCAATACACTGTGAAACATCAAATGGAAAATTATGTATTTATTAATTTTTTTTTTTTAAATCTTGATTACTCATTGCTATCTCTGTTTAAAAAAAAAGTTAAACAGATATTATGGAATACTTCTTACCAGGAGTTCCTTTTACTTGTGCTGTCTTAAGACTTCCTTTTATGTGATCTGAAATGCATCATTACAGACCTACTTATCCTCTCTGACACACTGAAATAAAACTTCACAAACACAGTTCAGTTCTGTTCTCTTTTCTGCTAAGTAAAAGAATTAAAAATACTACTTCTCAGAAAGGGTTTAGAAATTCTGATTTGGGATTGTTTATATCACGAGTAATCGACATGTACATTTTTGTTAGAATTTTTCATACAACAAATTATATACTGAAACATATGTCATGTAAATAAATTACATGTGTTGCCCTTGGATTTAWTTTTGCATCATTTTTACTGCCTTGACCTTTTTGGAAGTTCAGAATTATTAGTATCTTTCTTGTTTTCCAGCCATTCATGTACATGCTCACACGCTTTGATTCCCTTCCCCCTGCCACCTCTCCTTTTAAAATTCCTAAATAAGCATTAATTTTACCACATTTTAAAAATTTGAAATCTGAGTAATAGCAGTACATGTATAGTGCCCAGKCTACTGGATCAAGCAAGACTTGATCTTCAGGAAGCACAAGCATTGTTGACTCCTGGATATTTTCTACATACACATAAACATATCATAGATTTAAGGTTTTGGAAGTCCTCAAGCAAAATTAATGAAATTTTGTTTCACTCATATGCTGTGATTGAGTCTTTAGCCAGGAGATGTGAAAGTTATGTATATGAAGAACATCCAGATTTACTGATGGTTAGTTTTAGTAAACCTGATTYTTTTGGAGACAGAATAAGTCACAATTTCATTTATTGTGCACCAGTCACCACTCATGAAGGTGTCTCTTGCTTAGACAATACTAACATTGGGGGAACCTCTCAGCCATCTGCAGTTTCACCTGTTACTATAAGCTGTGGGGCAGAGATTATTTAATAATATACTAGGAAGACTTTGAGTCAGATGCATACTAAGCTGGTTCAAATTGTTTTAAGTGCTAAAAGTTATACTTCTGTATTTTAGACTGCATTTCTGCTTASTGGCCTCTTGTGTTTAAGAATTAGTAATAAATCAAAAGTCATTACGAGTGTGACCTTTGAAGTAACTGGGTGTGAAAGTTGTGTACACGTGCTCAGAGCTGGAGCTTGACCCTGAAATTTTATTGGTAGCAGAGGAAGAGTTAAAAAATAAATTTCTAGATTAATTAAATGTTCTCAACAGAAAATGTGATCAAGGTTATTATCATTCTCTAACTTTGAGTACTTCAAGAAGAAATGTAACTTGGAGAAACTCAGCATGATTATGGCACTGAATTTCTCCTACTCTTTGTTTTAAGGTTCCTAGTATAAAACAGGGRTAAGGATTTTCAGTTATGAATTTAGCATATTTGACTTCAATGATTAACATAAAGTAACATGAGATGTACCTACAGTTCATATAGGTAGTTCTAGGTTATCTGTCTACRTGTGCTGTATGACTGGTAAGGTTCTCTGTTAAGCATGTTTCTCAGTTTTGGAAATAAATTTTTTAATGTATTTTTATTTGAGATATTAGAAAGCTAATGAACAGACCAACATTATGCCCTCCTTGCGCCTGAATGTAGTCTGATTGGGATAACCGTATTAGCAGAATTATGATTTTTGTTGCATCCTGTGTTTGCTCTCCAAAACAACATACAATAATTTGCTCTTATGTATGTGTGGTAGCAGTACTTAAAAATCTAATCATCTAAATTYCTGTTGTTCTGACTCTTATGGCCTTGGTCATTGTTAAATCATGGATAACATCCCATTTGTAGTGTTTGCTTTAAATAACTTTATATATTTTTATACTTTTTATCATCACCTCATTTTCTCATATCCTTCCTCATTATTTATCTTAAATGTAAGTTGTAAATTTAGTAGTGGGAGGATCTCAATAATTCTTCACTTGAGTATCTGAAGTCCCTATTCATCATAGACATAATGAAATAAACATAGTCTGTTCTGTTTTTAAGACTACAAGAAAAGAAATCTGTAACAATAAAATTTTTTATTTTTTTTTTTTGCTGCATCATAGAAATAGAAATGTTGCTTTCACCTAAAATGAAAAGCCAAAGCTCAAGGGGGTGCTGGGGCGGTTCCCCCTTTCTTGTCCACAAATTTTCAAAAGTTTTCTTTTAACTCCAAGGTGCTGCTATTCAGCTTTGATTTGACTCCTACTTTTTTAAGTAAGAGTTATTTTTTAAACCCAAATTTGTTTGAGGTCAGACAAAATGGAGGGTGTTACCATGCAGTACTTTGGTAAAGCATTTTATTTCTTTTCTTTGTTCTTCAAAACTTGTTCCAAGTCTTCTTGTTTCTCATTTATCAAATATTTTCCAGCTAATTTTTTTTCAGTTTGTATATATGTATATATAGTTGTGTCAATTTTGTATGCATTTTGATTGTAATGCAGAGACCAATTTGTGCCTGAAAGCCTTTGATGCCGTTAGAAGAGCTAASTGAAGAGAGTGGCTCGAAATTCATGGTTGCGCACAAAGGGGAATGTATTACTTGATTACAAAGACTTTAACATCGTTAATCATGAACAGTAGCGAATAACACTGGCATTGTGTGCTGTGCTTCTGATTCTGAAATTTAAAAATTACTTCAAGCCAGGAAAAGGAAATAGTGCTTAATGAATCTTTTTGAGTGGTTACAGACAAATTTAAATAAACTGATGATTTGTTCTTGTCTTTTTAATTGAAAGCCTTGTATGAGGTTTAGAGACAGAAAGAAGCTGAGGCACTAACACATACCTTGTGTATACAAATCTTCTTTGTTACAAGTGTAAGTGATCCTTATGTGTGCATTGCATGCAGGGTGCTTCCCTGCCTTCACTCCCCTTGCCACCTAATACCCAAGGACACACGGGTGAAGCAAAGCCTTGGATTAGTATCTGGCCTCCGGAAAACTACAGCCCCTGCTGATTTTAACACCCTGCAGATTTGGATGGTCTTGTCAGGCCGAGTTTATTCCAGCCTTTACTGTAATCTGACTAGCTTCATTTTCACTCACAGAGGTGCATTTAATTTTTTTTCTCCTTTCACACTGCTGGGAGTAGCTCAAATGAGACATACTGCACTGCTGTCAGCCATAAAAACGGTTGCTGATGGGAATGCTGTGTAGTTCTGCACTGTTTAGAAAAAGGGATGTGTAAGCAGCAGCAACTATTCATGTTGTAAGAGTTTGCAATTACGTGGCTYGTAGAGAAATACCTTTGAGAAATTAGGTCCTGTTATTGCTCTGCCATTGAATACAGCATTGACATAGTTTATTTGTTGTTGTATTCACAACTCTGGAATGTTTCTAAACCTTTGGGAGTTTTGAGCTCTGTGAAATAGATGTTACTGTATAGTGTCTGGACATTAATATTTATAGTTTTGAGTTGTTTCCAGCAGAAAGTTATAATTAAAATCTAACAAGACCCCAAGGGTGCATTTATGTATTTCAGTATGACTAGTCTGACAGTTTGTTGCTGTGGAAGGGGTTGTTGTTGCTCCCCATCTATTCTCTCAGTTCTTGCCCTTGCACTAGCTCTGTTTCTTCTCCAACAGCAAAGTAACTTGATTCTAGTTCCATATAATGGCAGGTTTTTGTGTCATTAGTTTTGTCTGCTTAGGTGGATTAGCATGTTGGCTTAGTATACTGTGCAGTCGGATCAAGGGTGACAGATCTGATCCAAGGGTGAGAGTGGGAGTGTGTGACCAAGAATGGCACGGAGAAATAGGGGGAGCAGGATCTATTCTTTGTAGCAGCAGTCAATTAGATCAGCTCAGTCTTATCGTGTAATTATGTCCCAAGAGGAGCATCAGATTTCTTAAAATGGAATAAGGTAATATAGGCTCAGTTTCTCAAACTGAGAATAAACAATGGTGTATTTTGTGATGTGTATTCAGAAGATGGGTATCATATGCAGTGTAGTGTATATATAGAAGGGGTCTTAAGCTCTATCATAAGCTTGTGGTCAATTGTTAATTCGCTAGCCACCCTCTTGAGAAGCCTGTTCATGTCTCAGTTGTGTAGATTATTCTCTTGCGAGGCTGTAGCTGTGAGGATTTGTTCTCTAGGTGATACCGGATAATTGTTCAGATAAGCACGTGGTGGATTACCACATAAAAATCTGTTGTGCATTGTTTGAGTACCCAGGATGTAGCATTTATTTTAAATCTTGATGTTTCTCTTCTCATTATTTTTATGAGAAAAGAAGGAACACTGTCTACAAGGAGAGAGTTGGGGAGGATTGTTGAACAGTTATGCATGAATCAGGAGCATCATGAATATTGCAAAGCCCTTTTCTTGCATGAAATAAATTAGCTATAAACTTACCAGGTATTTTTCTTTAAAAAACACACCTCTCATCAGCTGCGTGTTGCCCAGGGTTACTTTCAAATTTGAAATTAATCTCCTGAGTTGCGAAAAGATGAGGCAGTAAGGGATTACTGATGCAAGAGGTGAGGCTGCCTTTAAAAATGCTGTGCATGGCCTCAAGAATGCTGTGTGCAATCTACATAAATCAGCTTTCTATTGTGTTTATCATAGTTCCACCATCAGTCAAGATTGAATACTGCTTGTATRAGACACATCTATAAAATATGAAAGAACAGATATTCCTTGCTTTAGTGAGGGGCAAAAAGCAGGGAGGAATCCGTGATATATAAAGCAACTTCTGTGAGTATAGAAAAATATTAGTTCTATAATTTTTTTTTCCTAGTGGTTCCAGCAGGAGAAACTAGCTAGGCAAAGCAGGAGGTTGGATCAGATTTGAGACCAAACAGCCATTGAGTACAACATCATATTCAGAGAGAAATGCAGGAGAGGAGTATGGTAAGGACTGTTTATTTTCTGTCAGACATAGTATCTTGTCAAGCAATTCTGGATTGTGTTTTTTGCATTCTCATTAAAATAAAAATTTTAAAAACATGAGAAAAAATCCTCCATTTATTCAGAGATAAAATCTTTTTTATGGTGTTGTAATTCACTTCTCTTGCTCCAGTTTAATTTGTGTACCATTTTTGTTTTTGCTGTACTTTATTCTCATCAACTCTCCCAAAGTACAGTGTTCTACTGCTAACCTTAATGCTTATTGCAGTTTTTTTCTTTTAATGTCATGCAATATTTATTTTTCTTCTATTTTTTTAACAACTTCAGTTGAAGCAGTTCTTCAGCAATACTAGAGCTGATTGCAGAGAAAGGCTTTTGCCCAAGGCTTGGAATTACATGCATGGAAGGATAACAAATGTCAGCTGCCTTTCTAGAAGGTAGTTCACTCAAGACCTACAGTGACTGAATCACCCAAAAGAGTTTTCTTTTTCTGAAGTGTGTTGCTTTTTAATTCCAGAAGCTGTAAGCTGTAAGCTTGCAGTCTGTGATTGCAGGAGCTTACAGAAGTTACATGTTGAGATTTGGGACAGCCAGCTACACCAAGGTTCCTGCCTGACCAGCCCAGTGGCCTTCTATTACAGAGTGGTTCCATCAGTGAAAAAGGGAAAGGTTACAGATCTCACTTCTCTGGACTTCTGTAAAGCCTTTAAAATGGACCACCACCACATCCTTCTTTCTAAACTGGATAGAGATGGATTTGATGAATAGACTATTAGTTGTATAAGAAATTGTTTGAGTGGTAACCTCTGGAGGGTAGTGGTCAATGGTTCGGAGTCTTCATGGAGATAAGTGACAAGTGGTGTCCCTCAGGGATCCACATTGGGACTGATGTTATTTAATATCTTCATTAATGACAGACACAAAGGGATGGAGTGCACCCTGGGCAAATTTGTAGATGGCATCAAGCTGAGTGGTGCAGAGGACATTCCTGAAGGTCTGGATACCATCCAGAGGGACCTGGACAAACTCAAGAAGTGAGCCCATGGGAATCTCATGGGGTTTAACAACACCAAGTTCAAGGGGATGTTGGTGGGTAAGAGGCTGGATATGACATAGCAGTGTGCACTTGCAGCCAGGAAAGTCAGATGTGTTCTGGGCTGCACCAAAAGCAGCGTGGGCAGCAGGGTGAGGGATGGGGTTCTGCCTCTCTTTTTCTCTCTGGTGAGACCCCAATTGCAGTGCTGCATCCAGCTTTGGGGTCCCCAGCACTGGAAGGACATGGACCTGTTGGAGCAAGTCCAGSACGGGGACACCAAGATGACCAGAGAGCTGGAGCACTTTTCCTATGAGGAAAAGCTGAGAGGGTTATGTTTGTTCAGCCTGGAAAAGAGGAGGCTTTGGGATGATCTACTTGCTGACTCCCAGTACCTGAAAGAAGCCTACAAGAAAGATGGAGAGAGACTGTTTACAAGATCATGTAGTAACAGAACAAGGTGGGGGGGAATGGCTTCCAACTGAGAATGGGTTTAGATTATATATTGGAAGAAATTCTTTGCTGTGAGGGTGGTGAGGGACTGGCACAGGTTGCCCAATGAAGCTGTAGATGCCCCAACCCTGGAATTGTTCCAGGCTAGGTTGGAATGACTGTGTTTGGTTTATAAGGATTATTATGAGTTGTAAGCTTCTGAGAGGATCAATTATCTGTTACTATTTCCCTCTCTCTAGTAACATGAGTTAGTTTGGAATAGGAGCAATAATAAAAGTTCTGCGTGCCACTTTTATCATTAGCTTCTCAGTCTTGTAAAAACRTAAGCAAACTCATATGTAACAAAAAGCTTTACTTTTTTCTGGCTTAAAAAAGCTTAGGTGTCTGCATATGAACAGCAGAAGTGTTCTCTTACCCCTAGAGGGTGTGCCTGTACATCTTGTGTGCTAAGTGCATGTTTTGGTTTTTAAGGCTAAAACTGCTTCTGTTTTGGTGAAAAGCATGTAGCCTGAAAAAGCATCTTGAAACTTGAGGACCGGGGAAAAGGGAAGGGAAGGAAGGGGAAATACTTTCTCAGTGTTTGCAAAGTGCTACAATTCATCTATGTAATGATGATTTCCTGCCTGATGGTTAGAATGTTGTGATGAAATATTTGTATTCTAGTAAGGGTTTTAACAAAACCTAACTGCGTTGAAAATAAATTTAATGACACTTTGAAACTGGGAGTAAAATGTGAGAATTTTTGTGTTTATGCTGATGAGAGTCATTATCTTCATAGCTGGAAGGAGCATCTTGCTATGTGAGATGCTAGAGAAGGAAGGGTAGAACGGGAAGTGAAAGCTTGGAAGAATGTTGAGCATTGGTAAAAATATATTTGTCTAAAATCTCCTTCAGAATAGTTGTATACTGCATAGATCCTAATAGTAGCAGGAAAATGTCATCTCAGAATTCTGTATCTTGTATACAGAGCGTCAAATTTTGTAGAGTTGTCTTCTTCATGGTTGTCTGTAGGGATGCCTTTCTATCACGTTTGGTACAAGATTACAGCTATTCAGTTGTATCAGGCATTCACAGCAGTTCTATGTAGATCTTGTTCTCTGTCTCTTCCCCATGATACAGTAGTCACTTAGATTCCAGTATCTGGTGCACCAGCAAATGTTGGCAAAGTAGGAACCTGACAGTTTTAGTGGGATTTGTACTGTATCTAGATAATGACCATCCTTTTTAGTCAGCTCCAAGTTCTGTTTTGGGTCTGTGCTATTAATATGGTGCAATTTCTGATAGTTTCCCCTAGGGGAAATTACAATTCAGCACCTTTTGATATGCATAAAATTATCTGTTACTGTTTGTGATACATTTATAACTCTCAAATCTCCTTTGCCTTCTGTGGCATACGATTGCATGCTCCTTGTAGTTTGATYCATATATAGTAGAGCATGAACTAACTGCTCTGGGGCAAGCACAAGCTTTTGCCCCACCCTGCTTAGGTTCAGGAAAGTCTGATCACGTTGTAACTTTGAAGTGGTTTAATAATTTAGCTGTGGGTGAGGTTAATTTATATCCCCTTACTTTGCAAAGGAAGTTGCTTTCATGTAAAAATAATCTTGTCATACAATGTATTCTGTTAGTGTCTTAATTTAGAGAGCTAAACCAGTTATTACAGTGTGAATTTTTTTACTATCTCTTCCACAAGATCAGCTTGTCCTTTCAGGTAGTCAGACGTGCATCTTAGACTTCTAGTTATGAGAATTGGAAATGACAAGAGAATTTAATCCCTTATCCTAAAGCAAGTTTTTCACAATCACCTCTATTAGCAAATCTGATTTAAATTGTTGTTGTTATTGTTGTTAGCCCTTTATTAATGGAAGCATAGGTAATGCTTCTTTACGTGTGCCTTAAGAGAGACTAGCAGCAGCTTTGGGAAGAGATTTACAGGGCTTAGCTGTGGGAAATAGATGGGGGAGGGAATTTAGTATGGCATAGACTGGGGAAAAAAGTATTAAGCTAAAGACAGCAGCCAGGCTCATGTAAGAGAATGGTATTGGTGTTACTGGGGAGCTGTCTGCTACATTTGCATTGTCTTCTGTATTTTGTTTTAACCTTTATAGAATTTGTAATAATAGTTGTTTGTGTACCTTGAAATTTATAGATTGTATTTTGTCCTAATGTGATTTTTGTGTTATTTTCTTGTGTGTTGTCTTTCACCACAAAGAAGATGTCCAAATAAACTGTTATATAGCAGGTGCAAATACGACCTCTTCAGCAGTAGATGACTGARGTGTCACTTTGGTCAGAATGTATTGCCAGGTGTCACACTGCTTCTACATACTAGATTTAACAAGTATAAAGGAAAAAGGCACATTTTGCTTATATATAAATCTAATTGTGAGTTGTTGGTGAGGGCTTGGGCTGGTGAACTCAGCATTTGTAGCATTTAGAAGTTTACAGGTAGGTCCTTTGACAAGCTTTTACCTGAAAAAAATAAAACCAAAATAAAAGTATTTGTTTGGCTTTTTGTTGCTTTTTAGCTGCACTGATAATATTTTAATAATGTATTTTAGGTTTGGTTTAGACATGTAGGAGAGATTAGTAATCAATAGAATTTGTATTTAAAAACAACTGGTAACTTATAGAGGTACTGTGGACTTTCTAGCTAATCATCCTGGTTTTGTTTTTGTACAAAAAGATTTTCCTCTGGTAGTTCATAAACTAAAATAAACTTCAAGTTAAATGTCTGTCAAAACTGCTGTTTTTTCCATTTGCTTCTACTGAAGATTTTCTGGAGTCTGCACACTAAACAGAACAATAAGTTGACTACTACATTCCTATTTAACCAGTGGAAACACAAAGTCACTAATACGCAAATTTAACTTACAGCTGAGTGACGGAACAAAACAAGGACCTGCAACATTGAGAGACCTAAATGACAATACAATACGCATTTTATGGAAAGTGTCTTAATGAGTTGTTAAGAAATTTTTGTTATGGACACAGAACACTTCATTTATTGCAGAAATAATTCATTCCTGTGTTTCTCTGCTGCAGGAACTCATTATACAATGACAAATGGAGGAAATATCAACAGTTCAACACATTTACTGGACCTTCTGGATGAGCCAATTCCTGGAGTAGGAACATACGATGACTTCCATACCATTGACTGGGTTCGAGAGAAGTGCAAAGACAGAGAACGGCACAGACGGGTACTTGAGATAAATAAGAGTACTTGGAAAATATGTGTGATTGGATGTTGGAGTTAAGGTCTGATCTAGTAACATGTACAAATATATGCATGTTCTTTACATTTGTAGCTGGTTACCTCAGGTAGGACTACTTGAATACTGTTAAAAAAGCACTGCTTCATTGATCCCTGCAGTCCTGCAACATTATTATAGCTTGTAGAGGAAGCAGTAATTTAAAGGAGTGGGAATAGGCCCCTATCATCCCCTATCATCAAATAACATTTTTACGGTACTGCCTTTTTTTGCATGTTAGTATGTTTAAGGTTATTCTCCAGTACTATATTTTGTAATAGTAAATACTGAGTTTGGTGGTACTTGTATGGAAAAGTGAAGACTGATGTATATTGCTTTTATACTGGCACAAGTGTGTCTGTGCCACTGCAATGTGATGCTGTGGTTGTTTGGATTATTCTCGTCTCTAAACCACTTATATCAGTGTATATGTAGTTTAAAAAAAAAAGCAGTCTCACTATGTATGGTAACTATCCTCTCTTCTATCACAGAACTTGCTTTTCTCTTCTCTAGTGATTTCTTCAGAAGACCTTCAAAGTTCAGGCTATTTAACTTTGTCAGTGTACTCTGTAAGGAGTTCTTTCATGAAACAGACTCAAATTGTGTTAGTCAGTAACATGCTAGATACTGTCATTCATGTAATAAACTTGTTTGATATTGTTTTAGGCAGAAATATGCTATTTAGAGCCTTACTGCCAAACTTCCGGGATGCTTACGTTAATTAACCTTAAAACCGGAACAGATTTAGAAATATGATTTTTCCTTAAATTTTTCACTGAACAAAATGAACMGTTAACAAGTAATTATAATAGTATGGACATACGAGAGGAGAGTTCCTTCACATAAACACTATAACATTATTCTGCTGTCCTTGGAAACTTTGTAAAAGCAAGTGTAGGACGTGTGTGCTGATTTACTTTTGCTTGGTAAAAAAAAAGCCAGCCTTACAGCACTTTAAAAGCCAAAATACCCACAATTGCACTCTCTAGTGCATTTTTAAGGAAAAGAGATCTGTGGACAATAAGAATAGAATCTCATAATCCTCTGTGAACATGTACCTTGTTTGGATGCTTTTAATGAGAAGTAAGGTGTTTCCATATAGTACTTAATGTCATAATTCAATGTCTAAGCAGCAATTAATACAAGGCCATCTTTACACTGATATGTAGGTTATGGCTAATGGATGTGCCATTGGATAGAATGCTGGGCCTGACCAAATCCTGGCAAGGCAGATCACATTTGGACATGGATAACTTAAAGTCTCACAGCTGTTGCTCATTTTCATGCCCRAGACCAGAAAAGTCAAGCAAGATAGTTCAGATTTCATAATCACAGAACTAACGTGAAATTTATAAATATACTCTGAATGACAGGAAACAGACTGGCCATGTAATCAAAGATGTAAAAAGAAGGGGGTGATATTTTTTTCAGGATTTCCTTGTCTAGTATTGTGCTTTCTTTGCTTGTTGTTTTTCTTTGCTTGGTTTGATTTGGTTTTGCTGTTTGCTGCACATACTTTCTCATTTTACAGGATGAAAAAATTATTAGAATACAATGTAATTGCATAATGAAGGTTTAATCATAAAACTAGTTAAGCACATATTACAGCTAAGTGCACAAGGTAAATAAGGATAAAATAAGAATAGCAACTTAAGCAGTACAGTAATTTTAAGTGTCATTACTTGTAGTTGTCTAGAAGTATTATAGGGTAGTTATCCACTTTTTTATTTTATTTTACTTTTATGTTTTTTTTAGTCTGAAGATGTTTCTATTTTAAGTAGAGTTTTGGAAATGTGAATCATATGTAATCGCTTATTATTAGTATGCAACGGTTCATTTGATGCTCAAAAAATGTAATAGGAGACAAATAATGCTACAGTTCATGTTTTAGATGTGTGTCATAGAAAGTGCTAATTCATCCTAATAATGCATTTTCTGGATTTTAGTTCTTTAAATTAAGCAAATACATGTTTCTCTGTCAGTTGTTTGATGTCTGAATAGCTAAGCTGATTTATCTATGTAAAGCACTAAATACAAGCAGAACACTTGTGGTTTCAACAGAGGGTGTATTTGCCTGCAGCTTGCATCATGCAGTTTGTATGTCATACTTCCTTTTTTTCTGTTATTCATATTACAGAAATACATGCAACTCTGCATAACCGTTTCTCTTTGCAGATTAACAGCAAGAAGAAAGAATCAGCATGGGAGATGACAAAAAGTTTGTACGATGCATGGTCAGGATGGCTGGTAGTCACACTAACTGGTTTGGCATCAGGTAAATTAGAGCACAAAGGATTCTTGTCTTAAATTTGTCAGCAAGTGTATTTACTATGTTCTTCCCTTATGGAATTGTAGTAGTAGACTCAACCAGCTCTAAGCCTAGTCAGTGTTAGCCACCAGCCTGAGTAAGAGCTGGTTCTGTCTTCTACTGTAATTCCATAAGAGAAGGTTGACTATCTTGATATACAGGCCTCTTGAGGTGAGGGAACCAAAATCCTCCCAGAATTTAGAGACAATTTCTCAAGAGTTTTTTGAATTCTCACYTGTTAAACTATCAATGCTCTTTAATCCTGTGATTTCTTGTGAAAGTGTTGATTGTAAAAGTAGTTCTGGTAGATGTGTAGTTTTGGTAAGCACACTTCCTTGTAAAGCATATGTTTATGCATGAGTGCAGTCTAGCTATATGTTTTTGTCATACCCTTACAGAGATTGTTCCACAGAAAATATTGACTTTACAGGTAGAGTTTGTTGACCTATACTTCGATTCTCTCCTCGTAAAGTATTTTAGAATGAACTTTACATCTAAAACCATCCAATTATTTGTGGTCCCACTGTCAGCCAGTACTGCTGCTTTCTGTCAGTATAGTTTAAAGTGACCAACCGCTGTAGGAAGGAAAAGTCACAAACTTAGTGCACAGGTTTTTTTTAAAAAATAAATATTTCAAACAGACATTTTAGATTAAGTGTTAAGGAGATTAGTTGTGCAATAAAGCTTTTCCTATTAAAAAGTATGGTAACAGTATAATTACTGCTTAGGTAGATGTATAATTACTCACAAACCACATGTAAATTAATATATATATGCAAAGCTTGTAGCATCTTTATATACTTCTGGATGCACAAACCAGGAGTGTATAATTACTGGAATTTGTTTCTAATAATTTCAGTGGGAACATGCAGTGTAGTGTTTTCAACCCCCTAAGCTGCTGTTTATTAAAAGTCCTTTATTGTGTTTCTGAGCAACAAAGTGAGCAAATTCTTGAGTGTTGCTAGGTCTTGAGTGTTGCTACGTTTTTCAGTTTCAGATGCCTGCTAGTATGTCTTGTATGTCTAGTGGGTCTTAAATGGTAGAACCCTGAGTTGAGTCACAAGTAGATTTTATGTTTATGTGTTTTAATTAATTTGGTTAACATTTTGTTTTACTGAAATACCGCTTTTGACTTGACAACTCATGGGTTAGAATCCTTTTCCACGTTTAAAATGGGTAGATTCTGTCTCTTCAGGCTCAGTAAAGGCTCCATCACAATAAAGGCTCCAGGCTCCATCACCATAAAGTAATAGTTCTGTTTTGTATTCTTAACTCCTTGCTTTCAATGGACTGGTGGAGAACTGTGGCATAGGGAAAAAAAATAAGCAAGAAAAAAAAAGTCTAATTTAACTTGGGAAATATATAAAGTAGTCAGTTCTTCAGCAAATACTAGTCTTACAATAATGAGAGCAGGATGTAATCCTGGAAATCAGTATTATATTAATTGTCTATTTGGTTTTCTGTAATCACAGTTTACATTGGTTAATACAAGCAGATTTCTTCATTTTAGCTGTGTGTGTTATTTCTGTTTACCAGAACATTAATAGAAAACTGTTTCTACAGGGGCATTGGCAGGATTAATTGACATAGCTGCTGACTGGATGACTGACTTAAAGGAAGGCATTTGTCTTAGTGCTTTGTGGTTTAACCATGAACAGTGTTGTTGGGGTTCAAATGAGACCACATTTGAAGAGAGAGATAAATGTCCACAGTGGAAAACATGGGCRGAACTAATAATTGGGCAAGCAGAAGTGAGTATTTGATGGTTTTGTTCAACAGCTTGACTGCTGAATATGGGAAGAAAATAATGGTCTTAAGGTTAGGGTTCTAAACATGGGTTTGGGTTGTGCTGTCTGTGCCATTTTTCAGTTTTTGAATTAAGTAATAAATTGTAGTGTAATAAATGTGTATTTCATGAACTGCAAGGGGCCTTGGAGTATTGTGAATGTAAAGAAGTTATGAGAGTATAGAACTGTTATTTAACACAAGAATTTATATTCTTGATCATAGCTGTATGTAAATTAAATACATTTGTGGGTTTCTCTGATAACTACTAAGAATGGATTTATTTTTTCTACCACTTTTTTTTTTTTTAATAAGAAAGATTTACTCGGTATTCACTAGATTGTAGCTGCTAATAGCTATTAAAAAGATACCTGTTCCATATTTATTTTTTATTTTTAAGATGAAGTGTTAGAACACTTTCTACCCTTTATAACCTGGTCTGTTCTAATTTGCAACTGTCATAACTTTATGCTTTTCAAACAAAACTCTCTCTCTTGACTTGGCAATAGTTGTTGTACTTCAAAATGTGTGTATAAATCTACTTGCAGCAAGAGTACTTCTGGATTATTTTAAGTAGTGATTTTGCTCCTACGTCAAATTTATTTTGACTTTTTGTTTTTGCTTTTAGGGTCCAGGATCATACATAATGAACTACATAATGTACATTTTCTGGGCATTGAGCTTTGCCTTCTTAGCAGTTTCTCTGGTGAAGATATTTGCTCCCTACGCCTGTGGCTCAGGGATACCTGAGGTGAGGTCTAACTAACATATCTGTATTGTAGGCGTTTCATATCAATGTGTAGATTACTGTTACCTTACTGGGTCAAGGGGATGGGAAGAGGGAGCACCTTGTGCCTTTGAAGAAATGTATTAATATAAGCATTCAAATTGAATGCTAATTATTTCAGAGCAAATGCTCCAAATTTGAAAGAATCTCCCCGGTTAGTATATTTTGCTTTTGTCAGGACCACATTTTAAGGAAGCATTTGGCTTTGTATACTTCTGAAGAGTGATTTCCAAACCTTCCCTAATCCACACTTTCCCTATGGTGATAAGTGTGCAGTGATTCATTGACACAATACGGGTCCTTTGATAGAGCAGTCATTCTTTTGTTGCAATGGCCTTAGTTGCCTTAACTAGCACAAAACAACACAGTATAAAATATGTAATATCCTCAAAAACTCCTTGTTTACAATTGCTGTCTGCTACTATCCCCAGAATGGAAGAGAAAAATCCAAAGTCAAATAAATTCTGATCAGTCTCACTTCCTCAGTTTTTCTGGGAATTTTTTTTTTATCCTGCCTCTCTGTAAGCCTGAAGTAGTTCTGTGCTATTATTCCAGAAGAGATTTCATTTTCAATTGGTTTCCAAATTGAGCTGTCTTTACTTTATAGACACAGCTGCCTAGTGTTTTATGTACATCCTATTTATGGACATGTTGTCCTATGATAACTGTATTAATTTCCTATACATGGACATATTTTCCAGGCTAATATAGCCTTGTTAAGCATAGTAATAACTTTGGCAAGTGGCACATCTTTTCTGATGGAGATAGACTAATGTTTTACATCATTATGTGAAGAAATGTACTAATGTACTGTTAATTTTTATGTAGTGATGGTAAAACATAAAGAGAAAACAGGGGTAATATTGGTCCAAATGGGATATCGCTACAATAGATGACCTTGAGCTTGTTTTTTACAGGTTTGTTTTTTCTTCAGAAGTTTTCTCCTTTCACGTTATAATTTACCTGATAAACTAATGAATCCAATCTTAGAAGCTGCTGCAAATTAATTTCCTACTAAATGTAATTGATAATGTTGTTTTATGTTATTGTCCAGTGTTTCAGAGTAAGTTGCGAATGGAAAGCCTCTGGCAAGCAGATRAGCAATCTGAATGATACGTGTTTTAAAGTGTGATAAAATAAGTAATTTGAAAAGGCTGGCTTTGAAGTTCTGCTGTTAWAATTACAGAATTAGTTATTTTCAGAAAATAGAAGAATGCAGTAACAGACTGTTTTTTTATTTCTTTCAGATAAAAACTATTTTGAGCGGCTTTATCATCAGAGGTTACTTGGGGAAGTGGACTTTGATGATAAAAACAATTACTTTAGTCTTGGCTGTTGCATCAGGGCTGAGTTTAGGAAAAGAGGGCCCTTTGGTACATGTTGCCTGCTGCTGTGGGAATATTTTTTCCTACCTCTTTCCAAAATACAGTACAAATGAAGCTAAAAAAAGAGAGGTAAGTTCTTGAAAAAGCATTTCTAGAATGTATTGAATATCTGTGTATTTACACTGATTTCTTTAAAAGGTGGTATTTGTTCTCTTGGACAGTGTTTAGTAATTAACAATGGTTATTTATTATGTTAAAACAATGTATTGTCTCTAGCATTCTCAAAGRTAAATTTCCATGTCAGAGTCAGTTTGTATTTCTTCCACCTCCGAGACCATTTGATTTTTTTAAGTTCTCTCTGTGCTTGTCTCTACATTTTGGTAATTGATGAGTGTCTTCAATTGTGAGGACAGCGCAGTACTCTGAACCCAGGAACAAAGTGTTCTTGGTGATAACAGCGTTTCTGCCCTGTTTCAGTTCGGTGTTGTTAGTGAGAGTGTGATGGGTTCGACTTGGTACTGGCCAAGCAGTTCTGTCACTGCCCTTTGTTGGCAGGACAGCCAGAGACAGTAAGATGAAAAGCTCAGAGGTCAGGATAAGGACTGGGAAATTCTTCACCAGTTACCATTATAGGCCAAATAGCCTAGACTTGAGGAAAGTTACTTGACTGCCAGTAGTGGGGTAGGATAGTAAGAACTGAAAACAAAACTAAATACGCCTTGCTCCTKCTGTTCTTCAAAGGCTCGGCTTTGCTTCTAACTCTTCAATGCCCAAGTGGCACAAGAGCATACTTTGTTTCTGCTGCCTCTTACTYTTGATACTCTTTCTTTTCCAGGTTTTGTCAGCTGCATCAGCAGCAGGAGTTTCTGTAGCCTTTGGTGCCCCAATTGGTGGCGTCCTTTTCAGTCTGGAGGAGGTATGTCAAGAGATGGCACTAAAGGATAAATGTTTTAAAAAATCTCTCCTAGTTTAAATAATCTCAGATTCCTTTAAGCTATGAAGTCTTTCGTAAGAAGGAAATTATTTTTGAGTGCATATTTCAAAGCCAAGAGTCCCATTACCAGCCAACTCCTAAAGATATGGGGGTCTTTTTGAATGAATGAATTCTGCTTTACTTTATTCTCAGTTATTTTATTCTGGAGAAGGGCTAGGTCTGTTAATAATTACAGTTGATGTACAGATAGACACACAGCAGCTTTTCAGTCTAAGAGTTTATTCTGAAACAAAAAAGAAATAGGACTCTTATTTTTCATTTTTGAAAAGGCTTTAGAAATTCCTGGACAGTGTTTTTTGAGGCAAGGTTTTAAACATTACTTAAAGTTTCAGGTAGTAAACACAATTGAATACGATAATTATTAAAGGGGAAATTATGCTATAAAACTTACCTCCAAAGCAACTAAATTCTCTTCTCCAAGGAATAGTTTATGTTAAATTAATTTTAATTACTCATTTTGGAAATATATAAAATTGTTTCTTCTATCATTGGCATCTTTAAAGGCAATTAAAACCCTGAAATCTCAGAATTGAAAAGGAGGGAAAATATTCTTTCATGTATAATTTTGTTATATTCTCAAGGGATTTTGAGAAATTCCTTTGTTGCCAAAAAAATGCTGAAGAAAACTCTTGAAATTCAAATCAGGCTGTGTAGGGCTTAAGAATGAAATTGCATGTTCTGCTTTGAGGCCTGTTCATTTTTTTTTGTTTGTTTGTTTTACTGATACTTAAACATAACAGATCTGTGAGAAACCTTTCAACATAGGTTGAAAGGAGATGAAAGTGTTAGCAGGAAATCTGAGAGTGCAGCTAGTAAACACCCTGGTTCACATGAAGGCTAAAAAGAGACACAAACAGAGCAGCTTCTAAGGCCTAAATCACAGTGCATCATTTCCTAATAGTCTTAAAACAGCAGTGGTTTCAACATTGCTATAGCATTGACTTTAAATCTGATATTAGTTACAGACCTTTCTAAAAATGTAGAGTCTGCTGGAGTACCAGTGCTCCAAGTGATAGGAATAATACTGATAATCTAAGAGTGCTTTCTTAATCTTATACCATATGAGCAACAATACTCTAACGCATGCATAAACCTATCTTTCCAGGTTTTTTATTGAATCATTAATAATTCTCATGTATTGTCTTTTGCAGGTCAGTTACTATTTCCCACTGAAAACTTTATGGAGATCGTTTTTTGCTGCTTTAGTAGCTGCATTTGTTTTAAGGTCCATCAATCCTTTTGGTAATAGCCGCCTAGTTCTTTTTTATGTGGAATATCATACTCCCTGGTACCTTTTTGAACTGCTTCCTTTTATTCTTCTGGGAGTATTTGGTGGGCTCTGGGGAGCGTTTTTCATCCGAGCAAATATTGCATGGTGTCGTCGACGCAAATCTACAAAATTTGGGAAGTATCCTGTCCTGGAAGTTATTATTGTTGCAGCAATAACAGCTGTCATTGCATTTCCTAATCCCTATACAAGACTAAACACCAGTGAGCTTATTAAGGAGCTTTTCACAGACTGTGGGCCACTAGAATCCTCATCGCTCTGTGACTACAGAAATGATATGAATGCAAGCAAAATAGTAGATGATATTCCTGACCGTCCAGCAGGCACTGGAGTCTATTCAGCTATATGGCAGTTGTGTTTAGCGCTCATATTTAAAATAATCATGACAGTCTTCACCTTTGGTATCAAGGTAAGTGTGAATACAGTAGCTATGTCATCTGCTGTGGTAATTTAATTTTTGCCTTTCTCATTTTCTGCTTATTATCAGTAGTTACTGTGTCTAAATGCTGATCAACAGGTGGGAAGGGGTTACAGTTCTGCCTCAGAACTGGCTGGTATGCAGCTGCACTACCAAAGAAGTGGAAATTTGTATCCATATAATAATCCCTGCTTGTTACAAAGATGACCCATGTGCCACAGAACAAAACTTTTCTTCTGTAGTATAATTTGAGCTTGCTCAAAAGCAACCCCCWGAGAATAAAGCTGAGAAGAAGTACTTAGCTTTTTTCCCGTGCTACTTCTCTGGGAAGATTTCTCTCCACTTTGTGATTGTGATTCAGAGCCTTATGCAAACAAATGGAACTGTAAAATCATAATTACAGTTAGATTTGTAACATTTTCCACATAGGATGGAGAGAGGAGAAGAAGCTAGTCCATAAAAAAGTTACATAACTGAAGGACCAGAAGCGATCGGGATGCGATTTCCACATGGAGGCTGAATTTCTGGGGCATGGTGCTGTAGCATGCTAGGATCTGAGGCAGTTTCCAAGATTGATTTAGTTTCTTTTTGTTTTGGAAATATGGTATTTTTTCAGGGTACTGTTGTACTGTTCACCAAGAAAGAGTTGAACTCATGAAAAAAAATTGATTTTAGCAGTTAGAAAGGGGCTTAGATGCATAGTTAATTGTGGGAAATAACAGTAGTGGCATAAATGCACAATTTGAATACTAGATTAAAATGATGGCATTGATTATTACCTCTCAACACTGAAATATTAAGTAATTCAGTGTGGGAGTGAAGGATTATTAAACTTCTCAACACCCATGCTGCTGTCTTTCTAACACAAAGTTTGCTGCATTTGTTTTTCCTTAGTTTGTTGGTTAGAAATAAGCTTTGCAACCACAAATACAGGCTAAATGTAACAGTAATAATAATTATAAGTTATGTTTGCTTTTCCTTGGTCTGTTGCTTAGAAATGATCTTTGCAGCCATAAATGTAGGCAAAGTATAATAATACTGACAACAACAGCAATTCTGAAATACATTTCTGTACCACTTATTGAATACCACACCAAAAATCTATTGTCTGGAATTGCACAATACTTACATTTAACAGCTCTACAATACAAGAAAAATTACGTTATGTGTCCTGTTACACCAGGAGTGCAATTTTTAATGATGTTATTTTGACAAGATGGGTTGAGGTGCATTTAGACAAAGTAAAAATTCTACTCTTTATTTGTACTCACTTCTGTACTTCAGTCACAGTATAAAATATTACGATGTTAACTACTGCTGTGAGGAGAAGCAGCAGGGATTTACAGTGTAATGCGACATTTAGGTACCAGTATATGTTTTGAAAAGAAGATAAGCTTTGTAAGCAGAAGAACAGATACACAACAGTTACTTTATATGAAGCTGCTGATAAAAACAACTTTGCAATAATACTTTGCTAAGCCATGGTTGTGTGACAAGGCTGTATGGCCTTCTCAGGTTTTAGTTAGTAGCAGAAGAACATTTGAAGTAATGTTTAAGTAATGTTAAAATGACAGTAGGAGCTTCTTTTTTTTTCAACCTAATGCATTACCTACTATTTGCAGTGGAGATTATCTTCTCTTTTCCTCTCAGTGTATTTAGCATTCTGTATACACTCATTTGTATAGAAACAGCAATAATAGTGTTTTGAAAATCACTATTTGGTTGGCCATCTGATTTATAGCACTGTCAGGAAGCAGTTTAGGTAGACAGTCCTAAGTTGCAGTCCAGCAGTAAGTGAATGATGACTCTGAGGAACATGAAGGAATAAGGGAGACAGGAAATTTTAAGGAACTCTTTTCAGTACTAGTAAACAGCTCACACTGGATGTGTACCTGATAACAGTTGTGCTGTTGGCATGAGAGTCTAGTTCATGGTCGTGTATTGGTGATAGGTTTTCTCTTAAATTCAGTAAGATATAAATAAACACACTCATGAAATGGTTTTGGCTAATCAGGTCAATCAGAGATAGCAATAGCATTCTGTTAAGTTCTACTAACCTTCCAAGGTCACTTCATGTAGTTTTAACCTGACAGGTTGAGCATTTGCATCCCTTTTGGGTGGAAAAAAAAAATCACTTGTTAAGCATGACAGCAGTTCTGTTTTTGTTGCAGGTTCCATCTGGGTTGTTCATACCAAGTATGGCAATTGGAGCAATAGCAGGAAGGATTGTAGGAATTGCAGTGGAGCAGCTGGCTTACTACCATCATGACTGGTTCATTTTCAAGGAGTGGTGTGAAGTTGGAGCTGACTGTATTACACCTGGTCTCTATGCCATGGTTGGAGCTGCTGCATGCTTAGGTAAATAAAATAAAACAAATAAGTATTTGATTACTTCATATATCAAAATAATTATTAAAAAATGAAAATAGTTAAAAACTTACGCAATTTTGGAAGACCTATTTATATGGACTTCCCTCCAGAATAATACATTCATGTCTTTACACAAGACCCTCAGATCCTTGTGATCTTAGGAATAATGTGAAATCTAAATTGATGAGTAATAGAAATTATTAAGTAGTAGTGTTTGCTTTCTCTTTTTGGTATTAAGAGATGTCATTACTACATTGGTTAGAAAAATCAGTTTCTTGAAATGTATGAAGTAGAGCATTTACAGTGTCAAGAACAGTTAAAATTATTAGAAAGAAGTGGTGTGATCAGCTGCCACATCTACATGAATTTCAAAAATTGTTCTTGAAATTCATAATCCAAACAAAACTTCTATCAGTCTGTAAGGTATTTTTAACAAATGTAATTGTTGAAAATCAGTGTAGTGAAAAGAGTCTTAAGTTGGGCACCTAAACTTGGAGAGGTTTTTTGAAAGTTTTGTCTTGTCCTTGTTTATAACTTGATTGCCTTAGAAATGAAACTTAAAAGCTGCTAGTACAGATTGTGCAAAAAGTAGAAAACTAAAAGTGCATTTCGGTAATCAGATAAACTAGGGATGCAAATTTAGGTTTTGGAGAGGTTGTTTTTTAATTGTTCAACTTGAATCACTCTAGAACGTATTGAAAGATGGYTCCTATTCTTCTGTTGAATGACGATAAGTCATCAGAAAACTCAGCAGAAAAAAACCCATCTTAAATAGCAACAAAAGAGAAATACGATCCCTGTCTTCTCCTGTAGTCCAAGAAAGAGATTTCTTTTCATCAGCTCGTAATTCTGTTTGGCTTTTATGATTAAGCAACAGCATTAAATTCCCAGTCGTTTGAACAACCTAGCTGTTGATTTGCTACCTGTGACTTCTTTGCATTAGTTCCATTCTTTTTACAAATTCTTATCTTACTGGATTTCCTTGCATTTCACAATGCTTTTCAGCCTGTGGTATGGAGATGTACACAGTTTCATTCTTAGTTTACATTAAATAACTGCACATTTTCCAATTACATTTATTACCTCCCTTTATATGAATTTTTGCTAAAACTCTTTTTCACTTCTGTAAGTTTTGTGTTCATTTTCCCTGTCTGCTTCTGTTGTTATGATAAGAGGATGTTTCTCAGATGACCTTTCATGCCAAAAATGACGTTTCTCCTTCCTTCTCAACAGGAAGGCAGAAAATTCTAAAATCATGATTATCATGATTATCTGATACACTAATGTTACCGGCTACCATTTTCCTTGCAGGTGGTGTGACAAGGATGACTGTGTCCCTGGTAGTAATTGTCTTTGAGCTAACAGGAGGGCTGGAATATATTGTGCCCCTAATGGCTGCAGTCATGACCAGTAAGTGGGTAGGAGATGCCTTYGGGAGGGAAGGCATCTATGAAGCACACATCCGACTGAATGGATATCCTTTCTTGGATGCAAAGGAAGAATTTACTCACACAACTCTGGCTGCTGATGTGATGAGACCTCGGAGAAGCGACCCACCTTTAGCAGTTCTGACGCAAGATAATATGACGGTCGAAGACATAGAAAACTTGATCAATGAAACCAGCTATAATGGTTTTCCTGTTATTATGTCAAAAGAATCGCAGCGTCTGGTGGGCTTTGCTCTGAGAAGAGATTTAACTATTGCAATAGGTAATTAACTTTCAGTATTATGTTAGTATGTGTGCCAATTCAAATTGTTTTATATTATTTTATATTTAAAATAGAATTTATTCTGTGTGTTTGTAGCCTTCAGATTTATTTAAGTATATAATATATCTTCAATAGCAGGCTCTGAAATGAAGAAAATGCACATCTCTCTTGTAAAAACAAAAGTTGTCATCCTCAAGTAGGTCAAGATATTATCTCTATCTGGTATTTTTAGTTTTTTGAGACTTTTGATAGTATCTCATTTCCTCAAGTGATACTACACTAACATTCTTCAAAATAGTGTAATTCTCATTTTAGACCAGCAGTAGTCTGTGAGAATAAAATTACTGTCCAAGTAATTTTAAAATGTATATAATACGTCTTTCTGACAGTACATTATTTACTGTTGTTATAACAACTAAGGTTGTATTATGGAGAGATAAGTGCAATATTAATTATTTTAGGTTTCTGGTTTTTTCACTGTTTGTGTAATGGGAAGTTTGTCCCTGGGCGCATGAGCACATAAACCCTGTTTGGTCCCTTTCTTTCTGTGTGATACTTGTGACCATGCTWTGTGCACTGGCAGGAAAAATTCTGTGGATTTTGAGGCTACTTTCATAATCAAATGAAAAACCACATTGTTATGTAAGAGAGTGCATGAAATCAATGGTGGAAGTTGCATCTTAAACTACTTTTTTATTTTATAYGTATCTCTGTAACAAAGACACTTGAGAAAGGGACAAAAAATCTTTTGAAACTTTTTGAAAACATGCCTAGAGAATATAACACTGTTTACCTCAGTCAAATTTTTGCCTATGGTCTTACTACTGTGAGTACCAAGCTATTATGTAGGATTTATATGAATGTCCAAAACGTGGAAACTATCACTGACCTGATTCTGGTTTAAGTTTGCATTTACTTGAGTAAATGGGAGAATACAAAACATTCTTCTAAGAATACTTTCACAGCTAAGACTCATTTCAGCTGCTGAGATTATACAGAGGAAGCTGCTTTTTCTTGGGTTGTGTCTGGCTTATAAGAGAGTCATTGTGCCCTGGCTGCCAGCAGGGCCAGCTGTGTCCTGGGGTGAATCAGGCACACCATTGGCAGCCAGGTGAGGGAGGGGATTGTCCTGCTCTGCTCTGACCTGGGGTGGCCTCACCTTGAGTCCTGTGGGCACTTTTGGTTGCCAGATTGTCAAAAGGGTTATAAAGCTATTAGGGATCGTCCAAAGGAGGGCTACAAGGGTGTTGAAGAGCCTTGAGGGGAAGCCATATGAGGAGCGCTGAGGTCACTTCTGTTCAGCCAGGAAAAGAGGATGAGGGAAGACCTCTTTGCAGTTACAGCTTCCTCTTGAGGAAAAGAGGACAGGCAGACACTGATCTCTCTCTGGTAATCAGGGACAGGACCTAAGGGAATGGTCTGAAGTTTTTCTGGGGAGGTTTAGGTTGGGTATCAGGAAAAGGTTCTTCACCCAGAAGGTGGTTGGGCACTGGAACAGGCCAACCAAGCACCAAGCAGAGACAGAGTTCAAGAAGCAATTGGACAAGACTCTTAGGCAGATGGTGTGATTCTTGAAGCTCTCCTGTGCAGAGTCAGTAGTTGGGCTTCATGATCCTTCCAGCTCAGGATATTCTRTGATTCTGTGATGGTGTGAAATAGTTGAGGATGTGAGGGGGACTGCTGTTGTGACCTAGGTTATGAATATATGAAGGGGAGGAGGATCCAGTCCTCAAAAAAGCAAAAGAAATCCATTTTAAAACAGGAAGACAACATTTTTAGAGTGATCAGAAATTACCTCTTTGATTACGAATTAGTAGTAGTTACAACCCTTGGAATCATGACAGGGAGCTGTCAATTGAGACTGGCTTTTCTCTGTCAGTGTCTTCTGCAGCTGTCTATGTGCTTCCTGCATGTTATTTTTTAAGCCTTTCCACCTGTTTATAGTAAATAAAAGTTATTTATTAGGTAATTACTAAAGCTGAATGGTAGATGGCTTTTGTGACTTCTGCACAACCACTTCTTTGGGATAAAGCAGTGACTATGGAAATGTATGAAAGTGTCTGATAGGGTTGGTTGAACTGTCTGTCTGCACTAACATCTTACTCCAGGATTGTAAATTCTTCCTCCTCTGC
This sequence comes from Malurus melanocephalus, assembly GCF_030028575.1. Lineage (NCBI taxonomy): Eukaryota > Metazoa > Chordata > Aves > Passeriformes > Maluridae > Malurus > Malurus melanocephalus. The sequence goes on along the minus strand of NW_026623584.1, from coordinate 7,814 downwards.
TGTTTTTCTCCCTTCCCTGTCTTTCTTAAAGAAAGTGCTAGAAAGAAGCAGGAAGGGATTGTTGGCAGTTCCAGGGTATGTTTTGCCCAGCATACYCCATCGCTTCCAGCCGAAAGCCCTCGACCTTTGAAGCTCAGAAGCATACTTGATATGAGCCCTTTCACCGTGACAGACCACACACCAATGGAAATAGTGGTGGATATTTTCCGGAAGCTGGGTCTGAGGCAGTGCCTTGTAACACACAATGGGTGAGTAAAGTGGTAGCAATGCTGTTCATTTTGTTAGATACAGTAATTTTCACTTCCAGGATCAGAAGATTTGAACCGGGATATATACCAGGATCATGGTATTTGAACCCTTAAGTTTGGTATTGCAACTGAGGACCCCAGCTGTTCATTAAGAGCATGCTGTGCTGTAGCACCTCTGAAATTCTTACACCTCCCTTGTATTCCAAGTAAGCAATCGGATGGTTTTAGTAACTTTATAATCTTCTGGTAAAAATTTGCGGCCATTCAGCAAGCTTGGTCTGTGCAACTTGCTTGTGGAGGAGACACGTCTCCCAGAAATTTAGTCTTGCATGATGCACAGTCTAAGGCCTGTGTTTTCTCTCGTCTGTGTAATGGCAACATTCAGTGTGTCAGCAGCTACTGAACATCTAAAAATACTGTGTTCATAAACAGTAAAGGAGAAAATTATCCAGTCAGTATCTCTTCTTCTGGAGTCTAGGATGGCGATTACCACCAAGCTTTTGTTTTTTTGGAATACTAACTGCTAAACTGCTGCTAGTTCTGGAACTTCAATCTGCAACTTTTGTTTCTACAATTTGAAATACTTCAGGAAATTAATTTTAATTATTAATTTTTAATGTTTAGAATGTTTGTGAATGAGACTGTGATTATCTACTAAATAAATCAGGCTCCGGCATGCAAACCAAATGTTCGTTGTAATTGTCTCTTACCTAAACTGGTCCTTGTTTTCTAACATGATCTTTTTCTGTGCAGCTGTTCCTTTAACATTCTGCTTTCCTGTATCTCTTGCATTAAACACTTGACATGCAACATTGCAGCTCCTACCATAGTATCTTGCTTTCCCTTTAGCATGTCTTTTAAGGAACCTGGGGAGTGAAATGTTGTATATGTCTATACACATGTTTAGGATTGATCAGTGTCCTTGAGATGAGAAATCTGAAATAAGACTGGGACTTTCTTAGTTTTTCTGTGAGAAAAAAGACTGCTGCTCTATGTGGCAAATATTTAAATATTGCATTGGTTTCCAAGTTTATTTCTTTCAGATGTATTTTAAAACATTTATTTTAACGGTTTACCTTTTTTTTTCAATGCATCTCTGTATGGAATGGCAAGTAGTTTCCAGAAGCTTTCTCTGGTAGGGAAAAGACATCATGATCTGACACTTAAAAGTTAGTGCAGGCATGCAGTTATTCTTGTTTTGGGGAGGAAATTGGAATTGATACAACTTCACTGAAAAGTATTTACTATGATAATTTTTTCTTAGTTTCTGTTTTGATTGAGAGCTCAAACATTGACATTGGTGATAAAAGCTTCTCTAAAGATAAAGTTTGATCATGCAAAGCTATGTCAAGCTCTATTATATTTTTAACTATTTTATCATAAAGTAACAGGAAGTATGGATGGCTTTAGTATTTATTTTATCCTACTTAAATTTAAAGATTTGTGGTGTTCTACAAGCACACTGTTCATTACTAGAAGAGCAGACCATAAATACTAGTCCAGATGATATTTAGCCATGACATGTATATAGCCTAGTGGATGTCAAGGACTACTTTATATTTTGGCTGTTAAATTTTCTGCAAACTGAATGTACCTTTTTAAAGACACACAGGAACATACTGGTTCCAGCCCAGATGGGATTGTGCAGAAATTGGTGCAGATGACAGAGAGAAAACTGAGCCTCTTTCTGCCAAATTTGTACCACATTATCCATTCCAGGAGTTGCTCTTGATTTGTATTGTCGTGAACCAGAAATTTGTCTGAATTTGTCTGTTTCTAAGGACAGCAGATATCCCAGCTCTGTAGGGCAGCTTCAAACCTCAATTGCTTGTGATGCTTGTGTATGACTTTACACAGTATTTACTTAGTTCATCAACTGTGGCTTGTTACAATGTGAATAATTATCTGTATGTGTGAGGAGAAATAACTATTAAACAAAGGAAATACAAAGTAGATTTTAGTTTCAGTGCCTTTAAAACCCAAAAATATGTGAATTTGGGTAGAAGGGATAGAGTTTGCTACCCTGATGTGTATCTGATACAAGAAACATACCACTCTGGGGTGGTTGAAGAGCCAATTTTGTTCAACATTTTGGGAGAAAAAGGAAAAAAGCAAAAGGGTACTGACTTTCAAATAAATTTTCATTTAATTATCTCATTTGCTTTCCTGCAACCATTCTATTTCTTTCTTTTTTTTTTTTTTTTTTTTTTTCTCTAATACTTTTACATTATGATTAAAACTTTTTTTTAATTTGATTTCACACACAGTTATTAGCATAACATAATCTGTTTCAGGATTGTCTTGGGGATCATCACAAAGAAGAACATATTAGAGCATCTCGAGCAACTAAAGCAGCACGTCGAACCCTTGGTGATTAGATATATCAGATCTCATAATTAGACACATTAGAAGTCAGGAAGCATGAAACTTGTGAACTGTTCAGGGCTTTTATGACATCAGCTGAACAATGAAATCTTCCTATGCTCAAAATCTGTATTAAACCATAAAACAACATGTGCAAAATCCTTTTGTAGAAATGAAGCTGTAAATGTGAACATACTGTTAATCACAACATTAAAGCAAAGTAAACTAGACTTTCTGGTACTTGTGTTGTTAAGATCACACAGATCTGCTGGTTGATCTGCTGAATTCCCCAGGTGGGAAGGCATGCAGCTAGGAGTACTTTTTCCCTGCCAAATTTAGATTTTCATATATGCCAATTTCTTTTTCTGACCTGGACAGCTTTAAATAGCTGTTAAATAGCAAGGCATCACATCTTTTGAGAAGCAAAGACAAGCATGTTTTAATTGTATCATTAGATCTTCCCTGTAATCCCTCTTTATCAACATGATTTTAAAAATTTCTTATTTTTTAGTAAAGTCCTGGGATTTTATGTAAAGTCCTGTGATTCTGCCGCTGTTACCTACAGCAGCGTACAGAATGTGCAGTGATACCCTTAGCCACCAAGTGGCCCGCTACTATGTTGACTGCTGACTTCAGAATCTAGATATGATTTTAACCATTATGTTGTGAACTAACCCCTTAGATAGGTGGTAGACTTTGTCTTAATTGGGACATGGGTTGCTAGTTTCATGTCTACTAAACATCCCCACCATGTTTAGCTGCTTAAGTGCAAAACATGCTAATTATGTTCTCATTTTATGCTAATATTTCACAAGTATTTCATGCATCCTTTAATAAGACAAACTGAAATGTACTAACCAGAATAAAACAAGGGCAGCAGCTCATTTATTCTGCTCTTTGCTTCTCTTGTGATATTATCCTTTCAGACAGTCTCACTCTATTTGATGTTTCACAGTTACAGTTATAAAAGACCCTGTCATAAGAGCACAGTATCTAAGTTGAAAAATTAAAATTATCTTTTACTATTCATAGTTAACTTTTTTCTGATGCCATGGACTCCAAAAACTAATTAACTATTATTTACTTTACAAAAGTTTCATGGCCAGTACCATGTGCTCCTATGCATACATTCAACCTGAGACAGTGTGTAAGACTGGAAGGATCTTTCTGGTTTAAAAAAGGAGGGAAGGGGAGTGTGATTGGCTTGATTTGGAGCCATCAAGCAGTACATCACTTCTGATGGCTAGTTTGGAACATGCCTCCCTTGCGAAATGAGATCAATATCACTTCTTTTTCATACCTCTCTTTTCTTTGTCCCTCTTTGTTACTTTTTTGTTGGCATATGCTAATCAAAATTTGATTTTTGTAGAAGCAAAAAGTTAAATAAAAATTGTAATGGGCTCTACTTGTATGACTTGTATTTCATTAAAATGGACTACAGCTGTCAGAGACCATCTGAAACAGTGTCTCAGCATTGCTGTGTTTTATCAAACTGGTGGTTCCTCAACATTTTGATAAATAAAATGTTTCTGTTTAAATAAGAAAATCAGGCTGTTTACTTTTGCTCTATTCCTGTCAACAAAAAGGACTTGGCTACAGATTTGTTCTGCTTCATTATTTTCCTGCTTGGATTAATATCAGTCTTCCATTTATCCTTTTCAGGCGCCTCCTTGGCATTATAACAAAAAAAGATATCCTCCGTCATATGGCCCAGACGGCAAACCAAGACCCCGCCTCCATAATGTTCAACTGAAACCCATAGCTGAGGAGAGAGAGGAAACGGAAGAGGAGGTTCATTTGTTGAATAGCACAACACTTTAGTCTGGGGAATACTTGTAAAATCAGAGACGAGAGCTGGGTTTTTGTGTAACAGTGCTGCTGGCAATCAGGAGTCAGTCTGGGGGAGCATGTGGCGATGAGGAAGGCTGATGGGAGTGTGGGAAGGGAGAGCTGCTGTCGTGCACTGGATGCGTCCTGAGATATCAGGTCTGCCATGATAGTGCAGTGGGTGAGCCGTGCAGTGGTGCCATTCTCCAGCCCCAGCCTGGTACTTCAGCATTGAAGAGATGTGTTATTAATCCCTGTTTCTGGAGGGATCGTTCTGAATTGAGCCATCTTGTGAAGACTGAAAGGTCTTGCCCTTCTTATCATTGAAAACTGTTGTGTTAACTCATGAAACGTATTAACTATTACACGTCACATTTCTACATTCCAGAAGAGCTTTATTTCTCTCTCTCCTGAGCCGTAACAAAGCCTCTTTAAAATTGGTGTGCCCTTTTGAAGCAGTTGTTTCTCATATTGAGATGTACTGTGAGTTACTGAGGTGTGATCACAAGAAGGGAGGTTTTTCTTGTGCCATTCAATGTCTAAGTTTGTAAATCATGAAATGATTGGGGTAGTGCAGATCCACTGCAACAAAACCAGATTGAACAGGTAATACCTTGCCAGAACCATGTGAGACTTCTCTCAACCTGTGTGCTGTCATGATAAGAGAAAACTAAAACCAGGTGAAACTAGTATTTCAAAGAAAAATACTGGTTTTGCTGCAGAAAGTATCAATAATGTGACCTGGTCTTATGCAATTTTTGTATTATTGAAAACACTATAATATATACCAATGTTGTGCAGTATAAGGAAAAATACTGCTATTCTACTAGTTTAAGAGCTGGAACAATTCTGTATACGTGTATCTGGTAAAAATGCATGCTACAACACTGGAGATCTTTTTTTTCCCCCTGTGAAGTTGAAGAATGATCATTTTTATTTTTTCTTCTCCACAAAAGATGTTCCACTTGCTGACAAGGTAGAAAGAAATGTAACTCATAATTTGCACTAAATGTATATTATTTTTCTTGAAGTTTTACCATTCTTTATTTATATTTGTATGAATTTAAAAATCTATTAAATATGAATCAGCTAATATCTCACATAACTAATTACCTTTTTAATGTGATTTTATAGAATAATTTATAATCCTCTGCAACTAATGGAGGATTAGCAAATGTTTACAACTAGATGAAGGGTTTCAAGAAAATGGCTTCTTTATGATCCAACATACATTCAAGATCATTTTCAAATGTAACTTTCACTGCCGTTACTTTGGATTTCCTTTTTTCTTTACTAGCAGATAACTGGAACAGTAAGGTTTTGTTTTTAAAAAAAACTGCGGGGTTTTAAAAGTAATAGAAGAAAGCAACTATTAGACTGCTTTTGACTCCTTTTTTCTTTTGTCTCACATACATAGAGGTGCAAATTATATGTAGTCACACCGGAGCAGCAGGGCAGAATTGAATCCAGTACTTGAAACTTTGGCTGGACTTCAAAATTTGGCAGCAACTGAATACACACACTCAAAGGTGAACTGACAAATCCCTAACTTCTTTACAGTAGATTGTTTTGTTTCCTATTCATTTTATCAGACCACCACATGTGCATGCAGAGGAAAAATGGCAAAATGCTATAAGCCTAAACTAAGGAGAAAAAAAATTAAGAAATCTGGCTGACAAAAATCATGTTTTGTAATGTGGGGTTCAATAAAATTTCTTTCTTTTAACAATTATGCTCACAAGACTACAAAAATGGCAAAAAAATAAACACTGAAAGTCTAACATAATAATTTAAATATCTCTAAGGCATTCATCACAGTTACCTCAAACATCTTTATTCAAAGTATTCAGTATGATTTTATCTCAAATACAATTAACACAATGAACCAAAATTCTTGTACTTTTGACAAGCTGCACAATTACTGGCTGTGCTTAAGTAAGTGCACTGTTAAATTTTAACTGATTTTTCCTAGTAAAAAACTGCCGTCTACATTTTATCATCTCATATCTAGCAGCAACTGGAACCAGTAGAAAGTGGAATGTGCTAGGGAGATCACAGTGATCAGGCCCTGTATTAAAAAATGTTTGGTACTGAAACAGGGAATTAGGCTATATGAAAATGGGAGCATGGCAGCAATCAGCTGTACTCTTCCACATGAAGTTAGTGCTAGTGGTTAAGAATTTGCTCTGTTACATTGCATAAGCTTGAAGAAGAGGAAGCTTCATAAAGAGCAGGATTTGGCCCATTTACAGAAAACTGCTCTGGAAGTTGTCTGTGCCACTGATTCCCGTTGTCTGATTTTTTTTTTTCTATAGTGGAAGAATACAAACTCACTACATGTACAAAAATCAGTTTGAAATCTGATGCTATTGTAAAACACTGCTGTGTGTACTGTATTAACTTGCACCTAATTCTGCAGTCTGCACTGTCTGAATTTAAATACAGTTCACACTGCTGCTGAGTTTCATAATTTCTGTGTGGATCCTGAGTGCTGCATATAAATTGTGCATCTCTGTTTACTCCTCTTAACCTGCTAAGCTTTCCCTGTTGGCATTTAAAATGTCTTCTGGTAAACATACAGTAGAGGTTCTGGTAATGAAGTATGTGTGCCTGTACTGTGCAACAAAAAATTTCTAACATGAAACTTGCAGCGCCTTACTCAAGTTACTAATTTGAGAAAAAAAAAGTGATGGATGGGAGGGGGAAAGTGTCAGCATTTTTTTTATTTTTTAAATCATTCATATACTGGTTCATGAAGAATGCATTCTTTGTTAATCTGTGATGTTGCCTAGAGCTGTATTTAATATTGATCTTAATGTTTTTATTTATAATAGTGTGGTAGAACTGTATATCATTACAGTAAAAATTCTCATTACTGTGATGATTTAATCAAACATTAAAAACTTCTGTATGACCATTTATTGTTCTGTCATGTTTTCACAAACGATATTTGTGTTGATTTTTGCAGTTATTTTCCCTGAGAAAATTAACAGCTAAGAATTTTATGTACAAAACTAGTACAAAGATTTGATGAAAAGAATGGATTTTAGGAGATGCAGTATATGCATTGCCTGACATTTGGCTACAAATCAGTAGCTACCCCTACCAAACAAGTCAGCCTTAAGTGGGGCATTTTTGTTTTAATTATAGAATAGTTGGCTTTCTGATTTAAAAGTTAAAAGTGGACAATCCTTCCATTGTCTAAACTGTTCATGATGTGTATTTCACAGAATAACTTGGGTTGGAAAGGAACTTAAAGATGTTCTACTCTTAAGCCTCTTGTGATGGGCAGGGACACCTTCCTCTAGACCTAGCTTTGCTCAGCTCCCTCCATTAAACACTTCCAGAGATGGGGCATGTACCACCCTTCTGAGC